>NW_027197161.1:0-67612 GCF_038502225.1 Cherax quadricarinatus | reverse complement strand
GTAACAAGTTATACGTCTCTAGAATAGTTTGCTTGACAGCGTCATAACTAATGTACTTGGCAAATGGTAAAGCAGCAGTACAAGTTTGAGCTCTTTCTGTTAACGCTGTATGCAACAAGGTAGCCCAGTGCTTACGTGGCCAGTTCATAGCACGTGCCTGGTTCTCAAACACATCAAAATAGGTGTCTAAGTCACTTTCAAAAAACTTAGGAACCATAGAGGCAGCTTTCTGCACATTAAATGTGTCCTGTGATCTATCAGTCTGTTGTCTTCCCAGACGAACATTTTCTCTTTGGAAATCTTCTTCGTTCAATTTCCTCTGTGCCTCTATTTGTGCAGTCTGCAACATGATGATGCGTTCAAACCTCTCAAACTGTTCCTGAGAGATAGGACCAGTGGGTAACGGAGGAGTAGGGAAATTAACGTGGTCTGGACGGTCCTTAGGTCGGACACTTGGTCCAGCCGTCTCTAGAGAGTCTAGATCTGGTCTAGGATAAGTAGATACAGGTGTAGCATACACTGTACTAGTATTAGGCTGTGTCATGCTAACAGTTAGGAGGGAAGGCGTGAGCGAGAACTGAGCTTCACTAGGCTCACTTCTGCTTTAGTTGCTCTTTCTTCTTCATCAAATAGAGTCATACTTCCTAATTGTGACACTAGGCTTTCTGAATCTGAATCATAATCAGACATCTCTGTATGAGCAGGAAACAATATATCTTTAATTAACGCTCTGACAGTTTCTGCGGTGTAATTCCTGTTATACGTCACACCGAGATATTTGGCTACTTGCCAACACGTCTGAAGTTTTAATGTACTTAACTCAGACAAAGTCAGAGTATCAATTAACTGTTTCACTTTGGCATACATCACGAAAATAATTGTACTACGAGAGAGTGATTATGGGAAACTATAATCCTGATAGGAATTTTAGTGTTGGTTGTCTTTGAGCTAGAACTCATAAACAGTATTTCCATCTCCTTGGATCAAGAGACTCAGTCAGGTTGTATATATATATATATATATATATATATATATATATATATATATATATATATATATATATATATATATATGTGTGTGTGTGTGTGTGTGTGTGTGTGTGTGTGTGTGTGTGTGTGTGTGTGTGTGTGTGTGTGTGTGTGTGTGTGTGTGTGTGCGTGTGTGTGTAACGCCCAATCATAATTTACATAACATATGCACGTCCCAAAACAAATATAAACTTCCTTGATCTAACAGTACTTTTCAATCACACTCGTCTTCTATACCACCTTGCTGATCTCAGTGTAAAACACTCTTTCATGGCAACTCCATCAACCAAAACTACATTCAATTACTTAATCTTGTCACACAAAAACATCTCATTCACCTTGGCCCACACTTCTCTATTATTTTCACATATAATGGTCAGGGAAAACCTGATAAATTAATCACCAACAAAGCCAGCAATTATCTTCGCCATTTCATAACACCCGGCCCTCTTTCAGGATCCGACCACATTCCCATCACCCTCCATATTTCTTCCAACCCAATACTCATTCCAGTTCACCCAACTCCAGCTTACTCACAGGCTGACTGGGACATATTCAAGCATCAGCTTGACAACATATATCTCACACACAACTTCGACAACAGACTCTTATCAGACTTAGACACACAACTTGCACGAATACAACTTTCTATTACACAAGCTGCTGGGAAAGCAGTGTCCACTAAACACTACAAGATATGCTATTCTTTCCTACCTTCGGAAAGAACACAGCGCCTGCTCACATGTTACAGACACCGCTTTGGCATTAATCAAAACAGACTGAATCTCATACGCTGGGATCTCTCTATACTGTGGGTGCACATCATTCACAGTCTAGAGAATGACCACAACAGACAATGGCAGTCACTAAATTACACAGCAGAAGCTCAACGCATTAAGGTTCCCAAGAATTTCTGAAATTTCATCCGGAAAATCAGTGAAACCCCAAACACTACAGCTTTCAGGCACATCACTCACAACAACAAACCCAGCAGAGGCTATAAACATCTTCAAAGACTCCTGGGAAAACATATTCCACCTACATACCCTAGACCCTGCCGTACTTGAGCACCTGCTGGAGCACATGGAGCGGAACAAGATTATAAACGACAGCCAGCACGGATTCATGGAAGGAAAATCCTGTATCACAAACCTACTAGAGTTTTATGACAAGGTAACTCAAGTAAGAAATTAGAGGGAGGGGTGGGCTGATTGCATTTTCTTGGACTGCAAGAAGGCCTTCGACACAGTTCCTCACAAGAGATTAGTACAGAAGCTAGAGGAAAAGGCACGTATAACAGGAAGGGTACTGCCATGGATCAGAGAATATCTAACAGGGAGGCAACAGCGAGTCATGGTCTGTGATGAGGTATCACAGTGGGCGCCAGTGACGAGCGGGGTCCCACAGGGATCAGTCCTGGGACCAGTGCTATTCTTTGTATATGTGAACGACATGATGAAAGGGATAGACTCAGAAGTGTCCCTATTTGCAGATGACGTGAAGTTAATGAGGAGAATTAAATCAGACGCGGACCAGACAGGTCTACAAAGAGACCTGGACAGGCTGGATGTGTGATCCAGAAACTGGCTCCTAGAATTTAACCCCGCCAAATACAAAGTCATGAAGATCGGAGGAGGGCAAAGAAGACCGCAGACAGAGTATAGGCTAGGAGGCTAAAGGCTGAAAACCTCACTCAAGGAGAAAGACCTAGGAGTGAGTATAATACCGAGTACATCGCCAGAAGCACACATTAACCAGATAACTGCTGCGGCATATGGGCGCTTGGCAAACCTGAGAATAGCGTTCCGGTACCTCAGTAAGGAATCGTTCAAGACTTTATACACTGTGTACGTCAGGCCCATACTGGAGTACGCAGCACCAGTTTGGAACCCACACCTGGTCAAACACGTCAAGAAATTAGAGAAAGTGAAAAGGTTTGCAACAAGGCTAGTTCCAGAGCTAAGGGGAATGTCCTATGAAGAAAGGTTAAGGGAAATCGGTCTGACAACACTGGAGAACAGGAGGGTCAGGGAAGACATGATAACGACATACAAAATACTGCGTGGAATAGACAAGATGGACAGAGACAGGATGTTCCAGAGATGGGACACAGAAACAAGGGGTCACGATTGGAGGCTGAAGACTCAGATGAGTCAAAGAGATGTTAGGAAGTATTTCTTCAGTCATAGAGTAGTTAGGAAGTGGAATAGTCTGGCAAGCGATGTAATGGAGGCAGGAACTATACATAGTTTTAAGACGAGGTATGATAAAGCTCATGGAGCAGGGGGAGAGAGGACCTAGTAGCGGTCGGTGAAGAGGCGGGGCCAGGAGCTGAGTCTCGACCCCTGCAACCACAATTAGGTGAGTACACATCCGACATCGAACGCTGGATCACAGACCATAGTCATCTTACCACTCCCAGCCCAATCATCACTAAATTCCCTTTCCTCCTCCCATCCTCTTACCACTCGTTTCACACAACAGAATGTCATCTCTCTCTTAACTCCTCTCCCCAAGAAAGCACCTGGTGCTTCTGGCCTATCTCATTCTGCCCTTCGACACCTTCCACACTGTCGCTTCAGCTATTACCGATCTCTCCAGTGCATACGGATGCTTCCCACCTTTATTCAAATCTGCTTTGGCTACTCTCATCCCTAAGCCTGGTAAAGACTTGACAGACCCAAAGATCTAAAGGTCCATAATCCTGCTAGAAATCTTAGGGATGACTTTTGAGCAACTTGTGAACATAAAACTCAGAACTCACCTTGAGACAACCTACTGAACGAACAGCAGTTTGGAATCAGACAACACCGTTCTACACAAGACGCTTTAAACATCGTCCTGAGCTATATTCACATAAACAAGGCCCAAGATCTGCACCTCCTTTGATTTTCCAGTAAATATGACGAAATTATTATGCAGTTTCCTTGATGGCCGCACTATGTGCATAAAGTTCAGGAACAAAACCTCTGACTACTTCACCCTTCATGCAGGAGTCCCACAAGTCTCCTACACTCTATATTCTTTATACAAATGACATGCCTGAATCCATATACTCGAACACACTCACCACCTCTTATGTAGACAACATTACACAGCTCACAGCACACGGCAACACTAGATTCCTCACACACGGAATACAACTCGAAGTAGACAGGATTATCGCATGGGAACTATTATGGCGAATAAAAACCAATGTCAACAAGTCCAAGATCAACTTTTTCTATAAAAGACGTGGCACCCCTGCTCCTGTCGAACTTAAAACCTATCCTTTACGAATACTCATATCATGAACATTTTCTACAGTAGTACTTGGAGTTACCCTTGGCTGCAGGTTGAGCATTAGACCACACATCACTTCCAAAACAGCTGTTGCCGGGATTGAACTCTCTCAGCTCAATAAACTGAGAGGTGCAGGTCCTGCCACCAAGCTTCACTTATACACAGCACTTATCAGGCCTCTCATCACTTACACTCCCCTTGCCTTAACAACTAAGACTAACGCACTGAAGCTCCAACGTATCCAGAACCGGGCGTTGACAGACTTGAGACATACCACGAACACAGAACTTTTTTATCTTGACGACTCTGTCAGACGCCCTCACAATCTTGTCAATCTCTTCCGAGCCCTTTACGACCTGCTCCTCCCGCCTCGATACACTTAATTTTTTCCCAGCAATCTTCCTCTTCTTTTGCACTCTTCCGCTCCTTTTTTTGCATTTTTTCACGCTATAATGTCCTAAAAGATTACCATCTTTGCCTATTTATTTTTTATCTCTCCACCTCATCTTTAACTGCCATTGTCGTGGAGAGGCGTTCTCTGTGCAGTACGGTGGAGCGGCTTGCCTGGTGTCATTTGGAGCCACCATACCTCCTGCCCTTAGCCCGATTTGCGTGACGTTCTTGCAGTTGATACGAGATACGAATGCGAGAGAGAGAGCAGCAGCACATGATTTATTTTTATGCCCTATATAATGCCTTACAATGCCTTGCGGTTGGGTTTAGCCCCGACTCTTTTTCTTTTTCTTTATTATTTCCTCTCCCCCACCAATTTTGCACCTATCCCCACTTCCCTCTCGGCCTTAGTGGGTCCTTACCTGTGAGTCCCTTCTAATCCTAGTTCTGATCTGTCAATCGCCAACAGGGCGATTTTAAATTTTCCATAACTGTCAAAGTGACTCTGAAACAGCTGGTTTCGGAGTCATGATCTGCCGATCAATTACACGATCTGCCAGTCAACTACACTGGGGTCATGAAGGCTGCTTGGTAAGCTGTTCACTAACACACATAAATAATTCAATCACTAAAATAGGGATGTATATCTCAGGATGTATATTCTCTGGGAGAAATACAACCCTCTAAGTATATACCCTATGTTTCATAGACATATGACCAGAGCTTAAACACTAGACCAGAAGTTAGGTACAGCACTTGGAGTTGACGTCACGGGTGAGTGACGTCCCTGGTGAGTGTAGCTCATTAGTCGAGTCAGTCGTGAAAACGATTTTAAGTACTTTGGTCAGTGAAACATTTCTGGTATCCAGCTATAGTTATTTAGATTAAGATTCGTAATATGAATAAAAAAATGAGCTGTTAATAAATAAAATATCTTCAAATAAGTTCCAGATATGTCTTGACCACTGACAGCCACCTTACAGAAATATGACAAAACACTTGACAGGTGAACCAGTGGTTCTGAGAGAGCTGGTTCAGTGGCTCTGCCTCAACCTTACGTGTCAGCGACTGTGATCAGTTTAGCGTTGTGTGAGGTAGTGACCGAATGTGTGTGCTAGAGTGCGTAATATTATGTGTTAAGTGTTAGTGATACAGTGAGTGATATAGTGTGAAATGTAATGCACAAAGTGTTATTGATATGTGGATAAAATCAAACAGTTGATATAGTGTTGCAGTGTGTAGGGTGTCACAAGATAGTGTTGCAGTGTGTAGGATGCCACAAGATAGTGTTGCAGTGTGTAGGATGTGTTGCAGTTTGTAGGATGTCGCAAGATATAGTGTTGCAGTGTGTAGGATGTCACAAGATAGTGTTGCAGCGTGCAGGATGTCACAAGATATAGTGTTGCAGTGTGTAGGATGTCACAAGATATAGTGTTGCAGTGTGTAGGATGCCACAAGATATAGTGTTGCAGTGTGTAGGATGCCACAAGATATAGTGTTGCAGTGTGTAGGATGCCACAAGATATAGTGTTGCAGTGTGTAGGATGTCACAAGATAGTGTTGCAGTGTGTAGGATGCCACAAGATATAGTGTTGCAGTGTGTAGGATGCCACAAGATAGTGTTAGTGTGTAGGATGCCACAAGATAGTGTTGCAGTGTGTAGGATATGTTGCAGTTTGTAGGATGTCGCAAGATATAGTGTTGCAGTGTGTAGGATGTCACAAGATATAGTGTTGCAGTGTGTAGGATGTCACAAGATAGTGTTGCAGTGTGCAGGATGTCACAAGATATAGTGTTTCAGTGTGTAGGATGCCACAAGATATAGTGTTAGTGTGTAGGATGCCACAAGATAGTGTTACAGTGTGTAGGATGTCACAGGATAGTGTTGCAGTGTGTAGGATGTCACAAGATAGTGTTGCAGTGTGTAGGATGTCAAGATATAGTGTTGTAGTGTGTAGGATGTCACAAGATATAGTGTTGCAGTGTGTAGGATGTCACGAGATATAGTGTTGCAGTGTGTAGGATGTCACAAAATAGTGTTGCAGTGTGTAGGATGTCAAGATAGTGTTGCAGTGTGTAGGATGTCACAAGATAGTGTTGCAGTGTGTAGGATGTCACAAGATAGTGTTGCAGTGTGTAGGATGTCACAAGATAGTGTTGCAATGTGTAGGATGTCACAAGATATAGTGTTGCAGTGTGTAGGATGTCACAAGATATAGTGTTGCAGTGTGTAGGATGTCACAAGATAGTGTTTCAGTGTGTAGGATGCCACAAGATAGTGTTAGTGTATAGGATGCCACAAGATAGTGTTGCAGTGTCTAGGATATGTTGCAGTTTGTAGGATGTCGCAAGATATAGTGTTGCAGTGTGTAGGATGTCACAAGATATAGTGTTGCAGTGTGTAGGATGTCACAAGATACAGTGTTGCAGTGTGCAGGATGTCACAAGATATAGTGTTTCAGTGTGTAGGACGTCACAAGATATAGTGTTGCAGTGTGTAGGATGTCAAAAGATAGTGTTGCAGTGTGTAGGATGTCACAAGATAGTGTTGCAGTGTGTAGGATGTCACAAGATAGTGTTGCAGTGTGTAGGATGTCAAGATATAGTGTTGCAGTGTGTAGGATGTCACAAGATAGTGTTGCAGTGTGTAGGATGTCACAAGATAGTGTTGCAGTGTGTAGGATGTCACAAGATATAGTGTTGCAGTGTGTAGGATGTCACAAGATATAGTGTTGCAGTGTGTAGGATGTCACAAGATATAGTGTTGCAGTGTGTAGGATGTCACAAGATATAGTGTTGCAGTGTGTAGGATGTCACAAGATAGTGTTGTAGTGTGTAGGATGTCACAAGATAGTGTTGCAGTGTGTAGGATGTCACAAGATAGTGTTGTAGTGTGTAGGATGTCACAAGATAGTGTTGCAGTGTGTAGGATGTCAAGATATAGTGTTGCAGTGTGTAGTCACAAGATAGTCACAAGATATGTTGCAGTGTGTAGGATGTCACAAGATAGTGCTGCAGTGTGTAGGATGTCACAAGATAACCTTACTATGTTTCTTATTAGCTATCCTCAGAAGGGATTTTTAAGTGATTTTCAGTTTATTTTTTTAATTCCAACTTTTCGTTTTTCGTTCACACTGCGAGAAGCTTATAAAGTCTTGTGTAGTGTTACTAGAGTCAGATTAATGGAGCAATAAACAAGTGGACGACGTCACTGACTCAAGCTGTTGAAACAACTGCCTTCATTCTGGCATAGCACGAGGCCTGGTCAGAGACGAGACCGGGCGAGGCCTGGTCACAGACCGGGCGAGGCCTGGTCACAGACCGGGCGAGGCCTGGTCACAGACCTGGCCGCTGGGGAGTTATTACCAGTAACCTTCTCCATCTTCTAACAATCATAAAAGCTGCCTCTCAGGTCACAGACGACAGAGTGAAATTCAGGTATGTTGGTGTAGAGTTGATCATTGTATATGTAATATAATGCAGAAGCAGCCACACGGAGATGCAAGTCTTCAGCTCTAGATCTTCCTCACTCTCGTGCGTCGCCACGAACAATGTATTGTTGCAAGACATCAACAGAGAGGAGGACAGAGCTGTATGACCCTTACGGGTTTAGCGCTTAGTTATGGTAATAATACCCCTCAAGGGAGGTTCCTTGACGCTGGTGATGTGCTCTTGATCTAGGGAATTGGATCTGTGCTCCGGTTCCCTGAACTGAACCTGAATACCTTCCATATCCCCACGTGCGCTGTATAATCCTACGGGTTTAGCGCTCCCCCATGATTATAGTAATATGATAATAGGTAGAGATATTCTCTGGCAAGACAGAAAGCATCACTGAAACCATCTGTCTTGCTTCAGAGAATTTCCCTTCTTATCTGTTCCCGTCTTGCAACGGCGTCTTCGTTGTTAAAGCAGCCTGTTTGTGGTTGTATTGTGTGTAATATAATGTAAAAAAAAATTATCCCCTGTGTCCTTTTGTAACCGTCTTCAGTGTGTAATGTCTGGCGCAGCTGACCACCTTGAAAGTTCACGTTAAATTTTTGTGTGTAGGGGGGGGGGGAATTTATCAATATTAACAAATGCTTAATGAAACTAAGAATCATTATAAACTACCATAACTGGAGAATTACTGTTCTGATCGGCTTCAAACTCTCCCCACTCTTATTGACTTCCAAAAGTCCCGATTTTCTAATTTTATTGAATAAAAATTAAGTTTATTTACATTTAATAACTAAAATTATTATTCTGATCGCCAAAAACTTATAATGAATCATTCTGTAAGATGATGACCATCCATAAGTTTATTATTAGTAAGTGGAAATTTCAAATATTCTTGAAATTACTATAAAATTTGGAATCTGATCATTTACTCGAATGTCTTCCCTGATCGTCTTCAAACTTTCTCCGTGTGTGGATTTTATTAACAATGTTTGACGCTGACTTTGAGTTGTGATGATTTCACTCTCCAAAATTTAAAAAATCCTTATTCCAGTGTAATAACCAAAGATTGTTTGTGGTGGAAAGTATTTATTTTATTGATATGGCACTGTATATCTGCCAGTTGGATTTTTTAAGCAATTTTATGAAGAAAAAAAAATCTTAAAGCATAAAAGTCAAGTTTTTAAATGAGTGTAGAGATTTATAATTGAATATAAACGTAAAGAAAACCTGCTAAAAATAGTTTTATATTAAGTATTTTTGTGTATCAAGGACAGACTTGATTATTTTCTGAACATTCTCGGAAAAACTTTTTTTCTATATTAATCATTTTATTCTCTCTCTGGAAAACGCCTTATTGGATAAGCTTCGAACATTCATTATTGATGAAATATATATATAACTAGTTTTGTGTTGGTGTGTTGGTGGCCTGTGAACAATGATACATAGGCACTGGTGTTGGTGGCCTGTGAACAATGATACATAGTGCACTGGTGTTGGTGACCTGTGAACAATGATACATAGGACACTGGTGTTGGTGGCCTGTGAACAATGATACATCAGGCACTGGTGTTGGTGGCCTGTGAACAATGATACATAGTGCACTGGTGTTGGTGGCCTGTGAACAATGATACATAGTGCACTGGTGTTGGTGGCCTGTGAACAATGATACATAGGCACTGGTGTTGGTGGCCTGTGAACAATGATACATAGTGCACTGGTGTTGGTGGCCTGTGAACAATGATACATAGTGCACTGGTGTTGGTGGCCTGTGAACAATGATACATAGTGCACTGGTGTTGGTGGCCTGTGAACAATGATACATAGTGCACTGGTGTTGGTGGCCTGTGAACAATGATACATAGTGCACTGGTGTTGGTGGCCTGTGAACAATGATACATAGTGCACTGGTGTTGGTGGCCTGTGAACAATGATACATAGTGCACTGGTGTTGGTGGCCTGTGAACAATGATACATAGTGCACTGGTGTTGGTGGCCTGTGAACAATGATACATAGTGCACTGGTGTTGGTGGCCTGTGAACAATGATACATAGTGCACTGGTGTTGGTGGCCTGTGAACAATGATACATAGTGCACTGGTGTTGGTGGCCTGTGAACAATGATACATAGTGCACTGGTGTTGGTGGCCTGTGAACAATGATACATAGTGCACTGGTGTTGGTGGCCTGTGAACAATGATACATAGGGCACTGGTGTTGGTGGCCTGTGAACAATGATACATAGGGCACTGGTGTTGGTGGCCTGTGAACAATGATACATAGGGCACTGGTGTTGGTGGCCTGTGAACAATGATACATAGGCACTGGTGTTGGTGGCCTGTGAACAATGATACATAGGCACTGGTGTTGGTGGCCTGTGAACAATGATACATAGTGCACTGGTGTTGGTGGCCTGTGAACAATGATACATAGGGCACTGGTGTTGGTGACCTGTGAACAATGATACATCAGGCACTGGTGTTGGTGACCTGTGAACAATGTTACATACTGCACTGGTGTTGGTGGTCTGTGAACAATGTTACATAGTGCACTGGTGTTGGTGGCCTGTGAACAATGATACATAGGGCACTGGTGTTGGAGGCGTGTGAACAATGATACATCAGGCACTGGTGTTGGTGACCTGTGAACAATGATACATAGGACACTGGTGTTGGTGACCTGAGAACAATGATACATAGGACACTGGTGTTGGTTGCCTGTGAACAATGATACATAGTGCACTGGTGTTGGTGGCCTGTGAACAGTGATACATAGTGCACTGGTGTTGGTGGCCTGTGAACAATGATACATAGTGCACTGGTGTTGGTGGCCTGTGAACAATGATACATAGGGCACTGGTGTTGGTGGCCTGTGAACAATGATACATAGTGCACTGGTGTTGGTGGCCTGTGAACAATGATACATAGTGCACTGGTGTTGGTGGCCTGTGAACAATGATACATAGGGCACTGGTGTTGGTGGCCTGTGAACAATGATACATAGTGCACTGGTGTTGGTGGCCTGTGAACAATGATACATAGTGCACTGGTGTTGGTGGCCTGTGAACAATGATACATAGCGCACTGGTGTTGGTGGCCTGTGAACAATGACACATAGCGCACTGGTGTTGGTGGCCTGTGAACAATGACACATTGGCACTGGTGTTGGTGACCTGTGAACAATGACACATAGCGCACTGGTGTTGGTGGCCTGTGAACAATGACACATTGGGCACTGGTGTTGGTGGCCTGTGAACAATGATACATTGGGCACTGGTGTTGGTGACCTGTGAACAATGATACATAGTGCACTGGTGTTGGTGGCCTGTGAACCATGATACATAGTGCACTGGTGTTGGTGGACTGTGAACCATGATACATAGTGCACTGGTGTTGGTGGCCTGTGTACAATGATACATAGTGCACTGGTGTTGGTGGCCTGTGTACAATGATACATAGTGCACTGGTGTTGGTGGCCTGTGTACAATGATACATAGTGCACTGGTGTTGGTGGCCTGTGTACAATGATACATAGTGCACTGGTGTTGGTGGCCTGTGAACAATGATACATAGTGCACTGGTGTTGGTGGCAACAATGATACATAGTGCACTGGTGTTGGTGGCCTGTGAACAATGATACATAGGCACTGGTGTTGGTGGCCTGTGAACAATGATACATAGTGCACTGGTGTTGGTGGCCTGTGAACAATGATACATAGTGCACTGGTGTTGGTGGCCTGTGAACAATGATACATAGTGCACTGGTGTTGGTGGCCTGTGAACAATGATACATAGTGCACTGGTGTTGGTGGCCTGTGAACAATGATACATAGGCACTGGTGTTGGTGGCCTGTGAACAATGATACATAGGCACTGGTGTTGGTGGCCTGTGAACAATGATACATAGGCACTGGTGTTGGTGGCCTGTGAACAATGATACATAGGCACTGGTGTTGGTGGCCTGTGAACAATGATACATAGTACACAGGTGTTGGTGGCCTGTGAACAATGATACATAGTTCACTGGTGTTGGTGGCCTGTGAACAATGATACATAGGCCTCTGGTGTTGGTGGCCTGTGAACAATGATACATAGGGCACTGGTGTTGGTGGCCTGTGAACAATGATACATAGTGCACTGGTGTTGGTGGCCTGTGAACAATGATACATAGTGCACTGGTGTTGGTGGCCTGTGAACAATGATACATAGGGCACTGGTGTTGGTGGCCTGTGAACAATGATACATAGGGTGTTGGTGGCCTGTGAACACTGGTGTTGGTGGCCTGTGAACAATGATACATAGGGCACTGGTGTTGGTGGCCTGTGAACAATGATACATAGGGCACTGGGGTTGGTGGCAACAATGATACATGGCACTGGTGTTGGTGGCCTGTGAACAATGATACATAGGGCACTGGTGTTGGTGGCCTGTGAACAATGATACATAGGGCACTGGTGTTGGTGGCCTGTGAACAATGATACATAGGCACTGGTGTTGGTGGCCTGTGAACAATGATACATAGGGCACTGGTGTTGGTGGCCTGTGAACAATGATACATAGGGCACTGGTGTTGGTGGCCTGTGAACAATGATACATAGGGCACTGGTGTTGGTGGTGAACAATGATACATAGGGCACTGGTGTTGGTTGACCTGTGAACAATGATACATAGGCACTGGTGTTGGTGGCCTGTGAACAATGATACATAGGCACTGGTGTTGGTGTTGGTGGCCTGTGAACAATGATACATAGGCACTGGTGTTGGTGGCCTGTGAACAATGATACATAGTGCACTGGTGTTGGTGGCCTGTGAACAATGATACATAGGCACTGGTGTTGGTGGCCTGTGAACAATGATACATAGGGTGTTGGTGGCCTGTGAACAATGATACACTGGTGTTGGTGGCCTGTGAACAATGATACATAGGCACTGGTGTTGGTGGAACAATGATACATAGCACTGGTGTTGGTGGCCTGTGAACAATGATACATAGTGCACTGGTGTTGGTGGCCTGTGAACAATGATACATAGGCACTGGTGTTGGTGGCCTGTGAACAATGATACATAGGCACTGGTGTTGGTGGCCTGTGAACAATGATACATAGTGCACTGGTGTTGGTGGCCTGTGAACAATGATACATAGGCACTGGTGTTGGTGGCCTGTGAACAATGATACATAGGCACTGGTGTTGGTGGCCTGTGAACAATGATACATAGGCACTGGTGTTGGTGGCCTGTGAACAATGATACATAGGGCACTGGTGTTGGTGGCCTGTGAACAATGATACATAGGCACTGGTGTTGGTGGCCTGTGAACAATGATACATAGGCACTGGTGTTGGTGGCCTGTGAACAATGATACATAGGGCACTGCACTGGTGTTGGTGGCCTGTGAACAATGATACATAGGGCACTGGTGTTGGTGGCCTGTGAACAATGATACATAGGGCACTGGTGTTGGTGGATACCTGTGAACAATGATACATAGGGCACTGGTGTTGGTGGCCTGTGAACAATGATACATAGGCACTGGTGTTGGTGGCCTGTGAACAATGATACATAACAATGATACATAGGGCACTGGTGTTGGTGAACCTGTGAACAATGATACATAGGCACTGGTGTTGGTGGCCTGTGAACAATGATACATAGGCACTGGTGTTGGTGGCCTGTGAACAATGATACATAGGCACTGGTGTTGGTGGCCTGTGAACAATGATACATAGGCACTGGTGTTGGTGGCCTGTGAACAATGATACATAGGCACTGGTGTTGGTGATACATAGGGCCTGTGAACAATGACACATAGGGCACTGGAGTTGGTTGCCTGTGAACAATAAACCATAGGGCACTGGTGTTGGAGACCTGTCAACAATGATACATCAGGCACTGGTGTTGGTGGCTTGTGAACAATGATACATAGGGCACTGGTGTTGGTGGCCTGTGAACAATGATACATAGGGCACTGGTGTTGGTGACCTGTGAACAATGTTACATAGGGCACTGGTGTTGGTGGCCTGTGAACAATGATACATAGGGCACTGGTGTTGGTGACCTGTGAACAATGTTACATCGGGCACTGGTGTTGGTGGCCTGTGAACAATGATACATCGGGCACTGGTGTTGGTGGCCTGTGAACAATGATACATAGGGCACTGGTGTTGGTGACCTGTGAACAATGATACATAGGGCACTGGTGTTGGTGGCCTGTGAACAATGATACATAGTGCACTGGTGTTGGTGGCCTGTGAACAATGATACATAGGGCACTGGTGTTGGTGACCTGTGAACAATGATACATAGGCACTGGTGGCCTGTGAACAATGATACATAGGGCACTGGTGTTGGTGAACCTGTGAACAATGATACATAGGGCACTGGTGTTGGTGGCCTGTGAACAATGATACATAGGTGCACTGGTGTTGGTGGCCTGTGAACAATGATACATAGGGCACTGGTGTTGGTGGCCTGTGAACAATGATACATAGGGCACTGGTGTTGGTGGCCTGTGAACAATGATACATAGGCACTGGTGTTGGTGGCCTGTGAACAATGATACATAGGGCACTGGTGTTGGTGGCCTGTGAACAATGATACATAGGGCACTGGTGTTGGTGGCCTGTGAACAATGATACATAGGCACTGGTGTTGGTGGCCTGTGAACAATGATACATAGGGCACTGGTGTTGGTGGCCTGTGAACAATGATACATAGGGCACTGGTGTTGGTGGCCTGTGAACAATGAACATAGGCACTGGTGTTGGTGGCCTGTGAACAATGATACATAGGCACTGGTGTTGGTGGCCTGTGAACAATGATACATAGGGCACTGGTGTTGGTGGCCTGTGAACAATGATACATAGGCACTGGTGTTGGTGGCCTGTGAACAATGATACATAGGCACTGGTGTTGGTGGCCTGTGAACAATGATACATAGGCACTGGTGTTGGTGGCCTGTGAACAATGATACATAGGGCACTGGTGTTGGTGGCCTGTGAACAATGATACATAGGGCACTGGTGTTGGTGGCCTGTGAACAATGATACATAGGGCACTGGTGTTGGTGGCCTGTGAACAATGATACATAGGGCACTGGTGTTGGTGGCCTGTGAACAATGATACATAGGGCACTGGTGTTGGTGACCTGTGAACAATGATACATAGGGCACTGGTGTTGGTGGCCTGTGAACAATGATACATAGGGCACTGGTGTTGGTGGCCTGTGAACAATGATACATAGGGCACTGGTGTTGGTGGCCTGTGAACAATGATACATAGGGCACTGGTGTTGGTGGCCTGTGAACAATGATACATAGGGCACTGGTGTTGGTGGCCTGTGAACAATGATACATAGGGCACTGGTGTTGGTGGCCTGTGAACAATGATACATAGGGCACTGGTGTTGGTGGCCTGTGAACAGTGATACATAGTGCACTGGTGTTGGTGGCCTGTGAACAATGTTACATAGGGCACTGGTGTTGGTGGCCTGTGAACAGTGTTACATAGGGCACTGGTGTTGGTGGCCTGTGAACAGTGATACATAGGGGTGTTGGTGGTGCACTGGTGTTTGGTGCCCTGTGAACGATGATACATTGGGCACTGGTGTTGGTGGCCTGTGAACAATGATACATAGGGCACTGGTGTTGGTGGCCTGTGAACCATGATACATAGGGCACTGGTGTTGGTGGCCTGTGAACAATGATACATAGGGCACTGGTGTTGGTGGCCTGTGAACGATGATACATAGGGCACTGGTGTTGGTGGCCTGTGAACAATGATACATAGAGCACTGGTGTTGGTGTGAACCTGTGACATAGGGCACTGGTGTTGGTGGCCTGTGAACAATGATACATAGGGCACTGTTTTTGGTGGCCTGTGAACCATGATACACATGGCACTGGAGCTGGTTGCCTGTGAACAATGATACATAGGGCACTGGAGCTGGTTGCCTGTGAACAATGATACATAGGGCACTGGTGTTGGTGGCCTGTGAACAATGATACACATGGCACTGGAGTTGGTTGCCTGTGAACAATGATACATAGGGCACTGGTGTTGGTGGCCTGTCAACAATGATACATCAGGCACTGGTGTTGGTGGCTTGTGAACAATGATACATAGGGCACTGGTGTTGGTGACCTGTGAACAATGATACATCAGGCACTGGTGTTGGTGGCCTGTGAACAATGATACATCAGGCACTGGTGTTGGTGGCCTGTGAACAATGATACATCAGGCACTGGTGTTGGTGGCCTGTGAACAATGATACATCAGGCACTGGTGTTGGTGGCCTGTGAACAATGATACATCAGGCACTGGTGTTGGTGGCCTGTGAACAATGATACATCAGGCACTGGTGTTGGTGGCCTGTGAACAATGATACATCAGGCACTGGTGTTGGTGGCCTGTGAACAATGATACATCAGGCACTGGTGTTGGTGGCCTGTGAACAATGATACATCAGGCACTGGTGTTGGTGGCCTGTGAACAATGATACATCAGGCACTGGTGTTGGTGGCCTGTGAACAATGATACATCAGGCACTGGTGTTGGTGGCCTGTGAACAATGATACATAGGATGATACATAGGGCACCGGTGTTGGTGACCTGTGAACAATGATACATCAGGCGCTGGTGTTGGTGGCCTGTGAACAATGATACATCAGGCACTGGTGTTGGTGGCCTGTGAGCAATGAAACATAGGCACTGGTGTTGGTGACCTGTGAACAATAATACATCAGGCACTGGTGTTGGTGACCTGTGAACAATGATACATCAGGCACTGGTGTTGGTGGCCTGTGAACAATGATACATCAGGCACTGGTGTTGGTGGCCTGTGAACAATGATACATCAGGCACTGGTGTTGGTGGCCTGTGAACAATGATACATAGGGCACTGGTGTTGGTGGCCTGTGAACAATGATACATCAGGCACTGGTGTTGGTGGCCTGTGAACAATGATACATAGGGCACTGGTGTTGGTGGCCTGTGAACAATGATACATCAGGCACTGGTGTTGGTGGCCTGTGAACAATGATACATCAGGCACTGGTGTTGGTGGCCTGTGAACAATGATACATCAGGCACTGGTGTTGGTGGCCTGTGAACAATGATACATCAGGCACTGGTGTTGGTGGCCTGTGAACAATGATACATCAGGCACTGGTGTTGGTGGCCTGTGAACAATGATACATCAGGCACTGGTGTTGGTGGCCTGTGAACAATGATACATCAGGCACTGGTGTTGGTGGCCTGTGAACAATGATACATCAGGCACTGGTGTTGGTGGCCTGTGAACAATGATACATCAGGCACTGGTGTTGGTGGCCTGTGAACAATGATACATCAGGCACTGGTGTTGGTGGCCTGTGAACAATGATACATCAGGCACTGGTGTTGGTGGCCTGTGAACAATGATACATCAGGCACTGGTGTTGGTGGCCTGTGAACAATGATACATCAGGCACTGGTGTTGGTGGCCTGTGAACAATGATACATCAGGCACTGGTGTTGGTGGCCTGTGAACAATGATACATAGGCACTGGTGTTGGTGACCTGTGAACAATGATACATAGGACACTGGTGTTGGTGACCTGTGAACAATGATACATAGGCACTGGTGTTGGTGACAACGTTACCTTGATGGTAGGTTGTATAATGTTGATGTATTGTGTTGGAAGACAACGTTACCTTGATGGTAGGTTGTATAATGTTGATGTATTGTGTTGGAAGACAACGTTACCTTGATGGTAGGTTGTATAATGTTGATGTATTGTGTTGGAAGACAACGTTTCCTTGATGGTAGGTTGTATAATGTTGATGTATTGTGTTGGAAGACAACGTTTCCTTGATGGTAGGTTGTATAATGTTGATGTATTGTGTTGGAAGACAACGTTTCCTTGATGGTAGGTTGTATAATGTTGATGTATTGTGTTGGAAGACAACGTTACCTTGATGGTAGGTTGTATAATGTTGATGTATTGTGTTGGAAGACAACGTTACCTTGATGGTAGGTTGTATAATGTTGATGTATTGTTGGAAGACAACGTTAACTTGATGGTAGGTTGTATAATGTTGATGTATTGTGTTGGAAGACAACGTTTCCTTGATGGTAGGTTGTATAATGTTGATGTATTGTGTTAGAAGACAACGTTTCCTTGATGGTAGGTTGTATAATGTTGATGTATTGTGTTGGAAGACAACGTTTCCTTGATGGTAGGTTGTATAATGTTGATGTATTGTGTTGGAAGACAACGTTACCTTGATGGTAGGTTGTATAATGTTGATGTATTGTGTTGGAAGACAACGTTTCCTTGATGGTAGGTTGTATAATGTTGATGTATTGTGTTGGAAGACAACGTTACCTTGATGGTAGGTTGTATAATGTTGATGTATTGTGTTGGAAGACAACGTTACCTTGATGGTAGGTTGTATAATGTTGATGTATTGTGTTGGAAGACAACGTTACCTTGATGGTAGGTTGTATAATGTTGATGTATTGTGTTGGAAGACAACGTTACCTTGATGGTAGGTTGTATAATGTTGATGTATTGTGTTGGAAGACAACGTTACCTTGATGGTAGGTTGTATAATGTTGATGTATTGTGTTGGAAGACAACGTTACCTTGATGGTAGGTTGTATAATGTTGATGTATTGTGTTGGAAGACAACGTTACCTTGATGGTAGGTTGTATAATGTTGATGTATTGTGTTGGAAGACAACGTTTCCTTGATGGTAGGTTGTATAATGTTGATGTATTGTGTTGGAAGACAACGTTTCCTTGATGGTAGGTTGTATAATGTTGATGTATTGTGTTGGAAGACAACGTTACCTTGATGGTAGGTTGTATAATGTTGATGTATTGTGTTGGAAGACTACGTTACCTTGATGGTAGGTTGTATAATGTTGATGTATTGTGTTGGAAGACAACGTTTCCTTGATGGTAGGTTGTATAATGTTGATGTATTGTGTTGGAAGACAACGTTTCCTTGATGGTAGGTTGTATAATGTTGATGTATTGTGTTGGAAGACAACATTACCTTGATGGTAGGTTGTATAAGTTTTAAAGTAACAATTTTTATTAATGAAGTTGGTTTCTGTGAATGACTTTTCTGGTCATAAACAACTTAGTGTTGGGTTTTATTCTGTTATTATAGTTTATATCTGAGTAATGTTCTTCACGGTGACTGTCACTTGTCTGCCCTAGATACTATTAATAAAATAAATTAGTTTCCCTAAGGTTAAGTGAAATTAAACTATTTTCTTAATTACTTAGGTCTATTTGGACCACGCCAGGAACAGAGCTGGTAATAAGAAAATATAAATTGGTCCCATTAGCAAGTGTCTTGCTCCTTTATCTGGCGTCTCTCCTGGATGACCACGCCAGGAACAGAGCTGGTAATAAGAAAATATAAATTGGTCCCATTAACAAGTGTCTTGCTCCTTTATCTGGCGTCTCTCCTGGATGACCACGCCAGGAGCAGAGCTGGTAATAAGAAAATATAAATTGGTCCCATTAACAAGTGTCTTGCTCCTTTATCTGGCGTCTCTCCTGGATGACCACGCCAGGAACAGAGCTGGTAATAAGAAAATATAAATTGGTTACCAATTACCAATGGTTGGAGCACCACAAGTAGAATAAATAAGGGCCGGTAGTAGTCTAATAATTGTTAGTAAGTCCCATTAACAAGTGTCTTGCTCCTTTATCTGGCGTCTCTCCTGGATGACCACGCCAGGAACAGAGCTGGTAATAAGAAAATATAAACTGGTTACCAATGGTCATGATAATGTAACATTTAAGAATGGAAAAGAATGATAAATGCCAAAATCATTACTGGTAACCAGCAAATAAAAGGAAGGAACAAACAGTAATACTCCTGGTATATCACCCTACCTGATTAGGAGAAGAGTGGAGGTGAAGTGACTCCAAACTTCAACCCACACCAGGTAAGGTCAATACTACCAGGAGTAGAAATTTGAACAAATCAGACACCAAGAACTAGTTTCGCCCCAGCCCGCCAGAGGGGGGGGGGGGTGCGCGACGTAACTCGCTAATGGTTCCTGGTTGTCTGAACAACCTTAACCCCACTTATGCCTACTTTTCCCTCACACTATTTGCTTTCTTTTCGGGATTTTGGAAAATATAAAAGACTCTGCTTTGGTGATAACCTTTGTGTGTCGCTCTTATTAACTCTCTTATACTGATAACTTGACATTCGCTGCCTGACCACAGTAGAGTGCGGTTGTGCTCTGCACCCCTCTGCTGTTTGTAGGCGAGCTTCCTTGTCAGTTGCCTGGCTGCAGCTGTGTGAAGTGGTGCTGTCACGCCTCTGCTAACAACATAGGTGCACTGTGATTGTCAAGATGGCGGTTAGTCTGAGACGCCGGATAAATACTGTAGGCATTGAACTACTTTAAAGGAACGATAACGCCTAGTTCTGCGCAAGTCTTATTGCCAAAGATCATCCGAGAGACATATGGCATACAAGATAGTGACTTGTATGGTGTAGCATTAAATGGAGGCCAAAGAATTTTCGTCAAACTGCTATCAGCTACAGTTTATGAATCGTTAGTCACCAGGTTTCAGGACGTAAGTCTTAGCGTCACACCAGCTGTCAATGTAAGACTGATGTTTCACGGCATTATACGTGGATCAAGTTACGCAACGTTCCCTTTGAGGCGGACGAGGCGGATATAAGGAAAGTTTTTGAGACGTATGGGACGGTGCATTATGCTCAACATGCTGTATAGCCCTTGTGGCTTAGCGCTTCTTTTTGATTATAATAATGATATGCTCAACATGGTACGTGGGCGGCAGGAGCCTATGCTGGTTTTCCAGAGGGTTCTTTCAACCTCAAAATGACTTCGAGGAACCCAATACCGTCCTGTGTGTATCTACAAGATTTCAGGACGCAGGTAATGGTAATGTACCCAGGACAACGACGTACATGCCGCCTATGTGGCGAGTATGATCACATAGCGGCGACCTGTGACAAGCGAAGACGTGTGCCTGGACCTGTGGTGGACGTCGCAGCCCCTGCTTCAAAGGTGGCAGGTGAGGAACAAACATCAGATGGAGGGCGTGGTGTATTGTGGAGCGAGATAGTAGATCGGGCACACAGGACTGGCGGTGAGTTGGAGTCCCTCCCCCAGCTGCCTGATTAGGTGTCGTCTCCTGTGGATAAGGAGGAGCAGCAATTACAGGAGAAGGTCCTTGAGATTGAGGAGGAATTGGTGAAGGTGTTGAAGACTTTGTCACCGCCAGAGAGGGACGTTACATCTGAGCGTGGTGTCATCGGAGAGTCGTTGCTTCCAGAAAGTCAGAGACATGATAATTTGGGACGTGATGGTTTGGAGTCGTCCGTTGAATCATTAAACCATTCTCAGGTGGAGGTGGAGATTCATCGAGAGGCAACATCTGACCAAGACATGTGTAACATGACTGTCACGAGAAAGAGGGCGGCTACATCAGATTCTGATGACGTCCTTACGCCTGCACAAAGGTCTGGGAAACAGACTGAGGTGAAGTGTGAAGGTAGTGGTGTAGGTGGTGGTAGCCATGATAAGAGGCACCGGAAGAAGGGGGGAGGGAAAAAGAGCACTCTGAAGGTGTTAAACTTAAATTCAAGCTCTGGAGTTGTAAAGAGTGATGAGAGGAAGCAGGGGTGGAAACTTTAATAGGCCTTAGGTGTATGTCTGTAAATGTTAATGGGTTATGTAGCGGTATGAAGAGAGATTGGTTTCGTAATTTCCTGAATAAATCTAGAGTGGATGTTGTGTTCCTGCAGGAGCACAATTTTAAAGAGGGTAGGGTGTTGGAGGTGGCAGGATTTCGAGTAGTTACCCTGCCATCTCCCCGTCTAAAAGGTGGTGTGGGAATTTTAATAAGGGAGACGAGCCCGTTTGTTTTGCAGAGAAGCGAGGGAGGAGGGGGAGGGAGGGTGTTGCGTGTGGATGGGTGGTGGATGGGTAAGCGTGTGTCTTTTGTGAGTGTGTATGTGCCGGCAGAAAATAACATAAAGGTAAAGAATGATTTTGTGTGTGAGGATCTTGTGTTTTTCTTAAGTGCACTGCCAGAGGTGGCGATAGTTGGTGGGGACTGGAATAGTGTAATCAGGGTGGCTGATGTGGACCCAAGAGGGGCTGGATATATGTCTGTGGCTCTTAGGGATTTATTAAGGGATGTTAGGTTACGTGATGCCTTTGGGGGGGGCGGTGTGGGAGACTGAATATACGTTTGTTAGGAGTGGATATGCTGCGAGACTAGATAGTGTACCTTTCTCAGGGAGTGAATGTGAAATCTTTCAGTACTGTTGAGGCTACAATGTCAGATCATAGGGCAGTGGTGGTGGAGGTTGGGTGGGGGACGCTCACGGACATATATAGAAGTTATTGGAAATTAAATATAAGTGTGTTAGGTGATGAGGAGGGGTTGGAGGGGTTTTCAGTCCTATGGAGGGAGCTTAGTGTGGAAGAACAGGGAGTGGATGACATTGTGACATGGTGGGATAGTGTTGCAAAGGAAAGAATTAGAAAGTTTTATGTGAGAGAAGGAAAACTTATTAATAATTTAAAATATGGACTGGCTAACTATTTAGACGATAGGTTAAGAGGTTGCTATGGGCGGGGGGTGGTTGGGAATAATTTTCCTATGGATGAAATAGCTGAAATAAAGGGGAGGTTGAGGGTGTTGCAAAATGAAAGGTTTCAAGCTGTAAGGGTGCAGGCAGGGGTGGAGGAAGTGCTTTGGGGCGACAAGCCGTCAGCGTGTGTTTTGCATCAAAAGCAAAGGCAGGCGGTGACAGCTATCCCATGTTTAGAGGTAACGGAGAGGGTTGGGAATTATAAAGCAGGGCAGGAGATACGAATCACGAAGGGGATGTGTGCGTATGCTGATGCTTGGTACGAGAAGTACTGGAACAGTGGGGGGGGGGGTGACGTGGCGTTGGACAAGGTGTGTACGTATGTGACGTGTAATTTAGGAAATAGTGATTGAAAGGCTTTAGGTGGGACTATTACGGCAGAGGAAATAGAGAATGCTTTAAGGGGAATGAGGAAGGGAAAAGCTCCGGGTATTGACGGTCTCCCGGTAGAATTTTATTTACAACATTGGGCGTTAATAAGGGGATTTATAGTTAGGTTATTTAATTGTATAAAGGAGAAGGGTAAGTTGGGGGAGAAGCAGGTAACAGCAGTTGTAGTGGTGGTCCCGACGGTCAAGGGGCAGCCCAACCTTCGGGAGTACCGAGCCATATCACTGATGTGTGCAGACTGATGTTTGCAAAAATTTTAGGTAATAGGTTCAAATGTGTTGTGGGGAGGGTGGTGTCAAAATCTCAGTTTGGGTTGCCAGGAAGGTCGATGATTGAAGGACATGGGATACTGAGAAGTTTTGTGGAAGCTAAGGGTGGGGGTGGAGGGGCGGCTTTGTTGGCTCTAGATTGGCAGGGAGCATATGATAGAGTGGAAAGGGGTGCTTTGCAGGTTATACTTAGGAGACAGGGTTTTGGGGAGGAAATAGTCGAGTGGGTAAATACGTTGTACAAGGGGGCGAAAATGAGGATACAGATTAATGGGTGTATGGGAAGGGAAATTGCAATGGGTAGAGGCCTTAGGCAGGGATGCCCCATGTCCCAAATATTGTTTGCGTGTTTCTAGGACCCCTTTTATAGAATGTTTGACCGAAGCTTATGTACGACATGTGAGGGAAGTGTGGGGGGTGGGAGGGCCTGGCCGGGTTTACTTGGATATGTTGACGACACCACTGTTCTCATTCGTGAAGGGATGTCAATGGGAGTGTTGGACGAGGTGGTGCAATTATTTGGAAGTGCCACGGGTGTGCAGGTAAATAGTGCGAAGTCAAGGTGCATGGGGTTGGGTTCTTGGGTGGGGGGTGTGAGGGGGAAAGATGTAATGTTGTTAAAGAATGGGCGGTGTCTTTAAAGATTTGTGGTATTATTTATAAGGATGACATGGTTGCGACGCGGGAGGAAAACTCGGATAGGTTATTGGAAAGGATCGTGGGGCATCTAGGTGTTCTGAGGCCCCAGCACCAAACTCTTATGCAGCGAGTGATAGTCGTAAACATTTTATTGTATAGTAAGATTTGGCATGTTGCAGCTGTGTTCCCAATTACAGGGACAGCGATTGCGGGGATTCTAAGACGGGTGTACAAATTTTTGTGGGGTTCACGTTGTGATTAGTTACGGAGGGAAGTTGTAATGTTACCTGTAAGTCAGGGTGGGTTGGGGTTGATGGATTTGAGACGGAGGGCTAAATGTGTGTTTAGTAAATGGGAAGTGTTGCGTGAGGGTGTGAACGCGGGGCAGTTGGGAAGGATACATGACAGGCTGGGTATGTGGTATCGAGGAATGGAATTGAGGGAATGCGAAATCGTTTTGAGGGCTGTGATGTTGGTTAGGGAACTGAGAAAGGTTCGAATAAGGGTTTTGTGTAGGTTACTTGTAGGTATGTGCGTTGTCCCAGTTGAGGGTTTGTTCCCCATGTATGCGTGGAAGAGTATTTGGTTTAGATTTAGTAAAATGAAGTTAAACCCTCGGATGCGTGAGGTGATGTTTCGTTTTCTGCATGGGATCCTTCCGTCTGGTGAGTTACTACGAAACAGACAGGTTGTAGAGGGTGGGGGGTGTGGTATCTGTGGAGGGGATGAGACTGCGTTCCATGTAGTTTATTTCTGTGAAGGGCTAGAGGAGGTTAGGTGCTGGTTAAGTAGGTTGGTACAGAGGGTGGGGGGTCGTGGGGTGTCGGCTTTGCGTGCTTTGTCTAGATATGGGTGGGTTAGACGAGGGTGTCATAAGAGCTTTAGATTATATCATGGTAGATTATATATATATGTCGTGGGTGATGAGGGGGAGAGGGGATAGTGAAGAGCGAAGGAAGGTTCTTGCGGTAACGTGCTATCGTACGATGTGTCGTAACAGAGATTTGTATGGGAGGAGGTGGGATCAGGCTTTCTCAGAAGGGTATAGAATGCTAATGTTAGGGATTCTCGTAAATCTGTGATTGATAATGTGTGCGTGAAGGGGTTTTCATAGGTTGGAGGGAGTCAGGGGGTCACAGAGGGCTCGCCTCCTTGGGGGGGGGGGTCGTGAGAGTGTTGTGAATGTGGGTTTGGAATGGTTTCCTGGTTTTCATTGAGACTTTATGGCATCCAAGTGTGGATGTAGAGCTCAAGGTCTCATTATGTTAGATATAACACTTTTCAGAATGTAGGTATAATATAGTAGATTTTTTATGTATAATTTTGATGTGTATCAGTCTTGTATGACATGATTCTTGAGTAATAAGTTCTTTGTGACATGAAGTGTGTTTTAGTTTGTATGTATGTTACGTGCTGAGTTTTTGCACGATGAGATATACTTAGATACTGTTTTGCTTTGTGCATACAGTGCATCTGATTAATGTGAGTCTGTGAAACTTTGTGTGTACGTGTGTGTGTGTGTGTGTGTGTGTGTGTGTGTGTGTGTGTGTGTGTGTGTGTGTGTGTATATATATATATATATATATCCCTTTCCATTGTATTGAGCCTTTGTCATGGGTCAGACGTTATGTAATACTTTATATATGTATGATTCGATTCTTTTTAAAGTTTATAATTCTGGTCTGTACCCTGATACCGGTTTGGTGTTGATGCTAAGTTCTTGATGTTAAGTTTTAGTCTGTATGGTATACAAACATATCTAGACGGTTTATGTTTTTTCGTATGTTGGTATATGTAAAGCTGTATTGTTAGGGATACGTATGTAGATGTTCTAGTAAGATTATGATGTTAGGTTTTGGTTTTTTGATTAATGCGAAGGATGGGATTTAAGTGACATAACTTCTTTGTATATTTTATGTTCTAGTGTATTGAGCCTTTGTCAGATGTCATGTTATATGTACAATTTATATATATGTAAGGTTTTGCATTAAGGAATGTGTATATATGTCAATTCACGACCGTATGACAGTATTTTTTGGTAGCAATGTTCTTGCCGTAAGTTCTTGTATGTTCTGCAGCAATATCTTGCCAGCATATAGGTGCAATCCGTTTGTCAGTTAATTTGATTGAGATCCATACTGTTTCTTTATTTTGATGTTAAACAGAGGCTCTGGTGGCCTGGTGGTTAACGCTCTCGCTTCACACGGTGAGGGCCTGGGTTCGATTCCCAGCCAGGGTAGAAACATTGGACGTGTTTCTTTCCACCTGTTGTCTATGTTCCCCATCAGTAAAATGGGTACTTGGGTGTTAGTCGACTGGTGTGGGTCGTATCCTGGGACACTGACCTAAGGAGGCCTGGTCACAGACCGGGCCGCGGGGGCGTTGACCCCCGGAACTCTCTCCAGGTAAACTCTAGATATTGGCTTTAAATAAATTATTAAAAAAAATAACTTGACAATATATCTTGTGAGTGATTCAGCTTTGTTTACGTATTTTAAGATATTTATTGAAGACATTAGGATATTAGAAATGTTAGTTCTGAGTCACTTCAAATATTTAATATTTAACAACTTTATAGACCCGTGCAACACTCCGCAACATTCCTATCAATTGCAATGATGCACACCAGACTGGACTTTTTGCAATAGGGGGATAAATTTCTGGGATCGCTACATGACCAAAATACATTTGGTTTATTTTGTATTCATGTTAATATTTGAATTTGACAAAATTACATTTCATTATTGGAACAGAACATGAATATACAAGTGTCCTTAAATTTTTGATACTGACCCAACATGTTTTATTATTTAAAATTTTCAGCATTAAGTGCGACGTGTATATTCTGTAAGATTCCTTGTAAAATTTGAGATAAAGTTTATGACGGTCAAACTGGTAAAAATCTCGAACTAAGATTAAAACAACATAAATATAGCATTAGAACTGGACAAGATTCCAATGCTGTATTTATTCATGCAAGAGATTTCAACCATCCAATTGATTTTCAAAAAGTTAAGAAAGTAGTATCAAGCAAGTCCATGGTCGACAGGAATATAATTGAATCTTGTTTCATAAAAAGCAGTTTTGACAATAATATGAATATTTCCTTTGGTTTATATAAATTAGATCCATTTATAATTAATAGAATTTGGGAAGAATTTAATAATACATTGGACAAATAAAATTTTTAAAATTCTTATTTCTTGGGTAGAATAGTTTGTTGGTGGGTTGTGTGAAGGACCTGTCTAGTTGGACCGGCGGGCCCAAATAGACAGCTCCTTCACACAATCTTTCCTAAAGAATAAAAAGTTAAAATACCGTAACTGGAACAATATATAAATAACCCGCACTTAGGTGACTGAAACTTGTGATGACGTTTCGGTTCGACTTGTGACCTTAACAAGTCACATAGAGAAGTGAGAATGGTTGAGAATGAGGATGATGATGATGACGAAGATGATGACGAGGATGATCAGTCCCTCAGCCTGGAGTAAATGTAATCAGTACATAAGGCCTTCGCACATATGCTGTATTCTTATCATAATCAATGGACAGATTATGTCCACTTCAGGAGGAGGGACTGATTACCTCAAACTCCTATGGTTCTTCAATCTTTCGTCTTTGTATTTGGACTGATGAAGCCAGTGACCGGCTTCATCAGTCCAAGAAAGAAGCCCAAGTGTAGCACATGTCTAATTTATCATCAAGTGAAGTAGTGTTTGCAGCCCTATAGCAGTGGCAGTCCTGTTACAAGGGCAAGATGAGTTTTCTTTTGGTCAGGTGTACTTACCTATACAGCACTATGAAAGATGCCGAGATGATGGAGCAGTAGGATTCAGGGTTAAATCTTTGTTATCTAAAGTCCGATGTTCTCTCTTGTATTAGGTTTTACTCTCTTAAAAAGTCGACTCCATTGGAGCCACCATCGGCGTTCTGGCCGCAGTCGGAGCAGATGATAATACATTCTCCAGGAACGAAATCCAGTCGCACGTCTTTGCTGAAGCATAGAATGTCTTAGTTTAAGTAGTGCCTTTGGCCCGGCGTGTACGATGGTGTGAGTCATCTCCAACTAAACAGACTCGTCTACTACCTTCCCCAGTGACACGGAGGTCGTAGGGAGTAGCAGAAATGCTGGAGCAGGAGTCAGGGTAAAGCTCTGGTATATCAGGACCGGTGTTCTTGCTGGCATAAGGCTCTCATCTCTCAAAGTTCTGATTCATTTGAGAGATTCCTGGCACAAGGGACCGCAGCTAGAGTAACAGAGGAGACTCATAGGATATCTGATGCCTGTGGTGAAAAGTTAACGGGTGCGGGGGCAGACTATGTAAGAGGGTGCGGAGGAATTGAGTGATACAAAAGGAAGAAATAGTGTTGGTGTGCAGTGTGTTGTATTGACGAAATAGCAGTAATAATGGAGGTAGTCTATATGAGTAAAAACACAGGAACTGCAAGAGAGCTGCTGGCCCACAAGGTAGGACAAAATCCCCTGCGGGACAAACAAAATACGTAGGACGGAACCAATCTAAGCAGAGGATAGAAAAGGCCATGAAAAGATAGGAATGGTGAAGAGGTAAGAAAAGGAGGAGACGAAGATCAGATCAAGTGACGAGTGTTTTGAGGTTTAGAGCACTTGACAATGTGATGATAATGGAAAGCATCTGTAGAGTGAAAGTCTGGATTATGTATAAGGGAAGCTTAACAAGAGATGTTAGAAAGTCATTCATGGTTACACATGAAACTTAAACATCATTGACGAAACGTTTCCTTTATGTTATGGACAGTACATAAGTGTTATTTCCCACATCTGGTCAATATAATCATTGCTAGTGTCTTGCCCAAACTATCAATGTTCTTTTTTGTTATGTTAGACTTTATTGTCATTCTATGAACTGGTCCTCTGCCAAAACTGTCTACCTTTCTAGCCTTCACAGCGCAATCTTGTTGAGGCATTATATTACAAACATAAGTCTTAGTCTAGTCCTGGTTCTCTGTAAATGTCCTTTCTCATTACGTTGTTAACTTGAGAAAACTCGTTATTTAACCTGGCTTTTGTCGGTTCTTTTAACCTCTTCACCATTTCTGTATTTTTGTTCTTGTCTCCTACTTAGGTGGGTTCTGTCTGTCAAACATTGTCATTCTCTGTGATGAATGTTTTGAAAAACCGACAAGTTGAAGATTGAGACACTTATGCAGCATATGGGAATCTTTATTCAGGAAACGTTTCGCCACACAGTAGCTTCATCAGTCCAATACAAAGTAGAAAGGAGGAGGTTGAGGTAATCAGTCCCTCAGCCTGGAGTCGATGTGTTCAGTCCATCAATCTTGTAGAATGTACAGCATAGGGCCGTCTCAATCTTCAACTTGTCGGTTTTTCAAACCATTCATCACAACTGTCAGACACTGCAGCATCATGGGATCTTGTTACAAAGAATTCTTCAACACTTGTTCAACCTTTGGACGAAGACCTACTTCGACTAGTGGATGGTACCACTATGACCCCGCCTCCGTCTGCTTCACCTCACCTGACTACTTCGACTAGTGGATGGTACCACTATGACCCCACCACCTTCTGCTTCACCTCACCTCACTACAGTATATAAGCCACGTCTACGGCCCTATGCTGTACATTCTACAAGATTGATGGACTGAAAACATCGACTCCAGGCTGAGGGACTGATTACCTCATACTCCTCCTCACCTTACGCCTTCCTCTTTGTATTGGACTGATGAAGCCACTGTGTGGCGAAACGTTTCCTGAATAAAGTGTCTCAATCTTCAGCCTTTTGCTGGGTTATTAGTGGTCTTAGATGGTTTATTGTTGTTGAGCCTCATGCGCAAATTCCATAGGTGAGATAAATGAGTGATACTGGGCAAATATTATTTTGGCTGTCTTTATTATGATTTTATCTTATTTATCTTATGTCTGCTATTATTTATGAATAATAGTTATAGGCAGATGAAGTTTATTACTAATAGCGTAAGTACAAGACTTTTGTGGCCGATGACCAGACCGCTGACGAAGCAAATTCTTCCCTGCCTCTCCTACTGACTCCTCCTACTGTGCTATAGCTCCTCCCACATTGTAATTATGTACAGTGGTAAATTTAGTGCATTAGAATGAAAAATAGTAAAAAAATCTAAAAATTCACCTAACGTTGACATATACTTATTGGTGTCAACACAAGAAATGTTTAAATAGCAATAATTTACTGCAGAAACATCGCACTACAACGGGATTTTCACCAAAATGTTGCCAGATTCTTAAACTATTTTTCCGTAAGCAAAACTTATTTTCCATATTTTTCGATTTATTTTCTTACTCCGCGAAGCTTCAGTGTAGATTGATGCGTTGCTGACTTTACCAGAGTTCCAGGTAATGATGGTAAAGGCAGAGTACCAGGTAATGATGGTAAGGGTAGAGTACCAGGTAATGATGGTAATGGTAGAGTACCAGGTAATGATGGTAAAGGCAGAGTACCAGTTAATGATGGTAAAGGCAGAGTACCAGGTAATGATGGTAAAGGCAGAGTACCAGGTAATGATGGTAAAGGCAGAGTACCAGGTAATGATGGTAAGGGTAGAGTACCAGGTAATGATGGTAAGGGTAGAGTACCAGGTAATGATGGTAAGGGTAGAGTACCAGGTAATGATGGTAAAGGCAGAGTACCAGGTAATGATGGTAAAGGCAGAGTACCAGGTAATGATGGTAAAGGCAGAGTACCAGGTAATGGTAAAGCCAGAGTACCAGGTAATGATGGTAAAGGCAGAGTACCAGGTAATGACGGTAAAGGCAGAGTACCAGGTAATGATGGTAAAGGCAGAGTACCAGGTAATGATGGTAAAGGCAGAGTACCAGGTAATGATGGTAAAGGCAGAGTACCAGGTAATGATGGTAAAGGCAGAGTACCAGGTAATGATGGTAAAGGCAGAGTACCAGGTAATGATGGTAAAGGCAGAGTACCAGGTAATGATGGTAAAGGCAGAGTACCAGGTAATGATGGTAAAGGCAGAGTACCAGGTAATGATGGTAAAGGCAGAGTACCAGGTAATGATGGTAAAGGCAGAGTACCAGGTAATGATGGTAAAGGCAGAGTACCAGGTAATGATGGTAAAGGCAGAGTACCAGGTAATGATGGTAAAGGCAGAGTACCAGGTAATGATGGTAAAGGCAGAGTACCAGGTAATGATGGTAAAGGCAGAGTACCAGGTAATGATGGTAAAGGCAGAGTACCAGGTAATGATGGTAAAGGCAGAGTACCAGGTAATGATGGTAAAGGCAGAGTACCAGGTAATGACAGTAAAGGCAGAGTACCAGGTAATGACAGTAAAGGCAGAGTACCAGGTAATGATGGTAAAGGCAGAGTACCAGGTAATGATGGTAAAGGCAGAGTACCAGGTAATGACAGTAAAGGCAGAGTACCAGGTAATGATGGTAAAGGCAGAGTACCAGGTAATGATGGTAAAGGCAGAGTACCAGGTAATGATGGTAAAGGCAGAGTACCAGGTAATGATGGTAAAGGCAGAGTACCAGGTAATGATGGTAAAGGCAGAGTACCAGGTAATGATGGTAAAGGCAGAGTACCAGGTAATGATGGTAAAGGCAGAGTACCAGGTAATGATGGTAAAGGCAGAGTACCAGGTAATGATGGTAAAGGCAGAGTACCAGGTAATGATGGTAAAGGCAGAGTACCAGGTAATGATGGTAAAGGCAGAGTACCAGGTAATGATGGTAAAGGCAGAGTACCAGGTAATGATGGTAAAGGCAGAGTACCAGGTAATGATGGTAAAGGCAGAGTACCAGGTAATGATGGTAAAGGCAGAGTACCAGGTAATGATGGTAAAGGCAGAGTACCAGGTAATGATGGTAAAGGCAGAGTACCAGGTAATGATGGTAAAGGCAGAGTACCAGGTAATGACAGGCAGAGTAAAGGCAGAGTACCAGGTAATGGCAGAGTACCAGGTAATGACAGTAAAGGCAGAGTACCAGGTAATGACAGTAAAGGCAGAGTACCAGGTAATGACGGTAAAGGCAGAGTACCAGGTAATGACGGTAAAGGCAGAGTACCAGGTAATGACAGTAAAGGCAGAGTACCAGGTAATGACAGTAAAGGCAGAGTACCAGGTAATGACAGGTAAAGGCAGAGTACCAGGTAATGACAGTAAAGGCAGAGTACCAGGTAATGACAGTAAAGGCAGAGTACCAGGTAATGACAGTAAAGGCAGAGTACCAGGTAATGACAGTAAAGGCAGAGTACCAGGTAATGACAGTAAAGGCAGAGTACCAGGTAATGACAGTAAAGGCAGAGTACCAGGTAATGACAGTAAAGGCAGAGTACCAGGTAATGACAGTAAAGGCAGAGTACCAAGTAATGACAGTGAAGGCAGAGTACCAAGTAATGACAGTGAAGGCAGAGTACCAGGTAATGACAGTAAAGGCAGAGTACCAAGTAATGACAGTAAAGGCAGAGTACCAGGTAATGACAGTAAAGGCAGAGTACCCGGTAATGACAGTGAAGGCAGAGTACCAAGTAATGACAGTAAAGGTAGAGTACCAAGTAATGACAGTAAAGGCAGAGTACCAGGTAATGACAGTAAAGGCAGAGTACCAGGTAATGACAGTAAAGGCAGAGTACCAGGTAATGACAGTAAAGGCAGAGTACCAGGTAATGACGGTAAAGGCAGAGTACCAGGTAATGACAGTAAAGGCAGAGTACCAGGTAATGGCGGTACAGAGTAAGGTAATGACAGTAAAGGCAGAGTACCAGGTAATGACAGGCAGAGTAAAGGCAGAGTACCAGGTAATGACGGTAAAGGCAGAGTACCAGGTAATGACAGTAAAGGCAGAGTACCAGGTAATGACAGTAAAGGCAGAGTACCAGGTAATGACAGTAAAGGCAGAGTACCAGGTAATGACAGTAAAGGCAGAGTACCAGGTAATGACAGTAAAGGCAGAGTACCAGGTAATGACAGTAAAGGCAGAGTACCAGGTAATGACAGTAAAGGCAGAGTACCAGGTAATGACAGTAAAGGCAGAGTACCAGGTAATGACAGTAAAGGCAGAGTACCAGGTAATGACAGTAAAGGCAGAGTACCAGGTAATGACAGTAAAGGCAGAGTACCAGGTAATGACAGTAAAGGCAGAGTACCAGGTAATGACAGTAAAGGCAGAGTACCAGGTAATGACAGTAAAGGCAGAGTACCAGGTAATGACAGTAAAGGCAGAGTACCAGGTAATGACAGTAAAGGCAGAGTACCAGGTAATGACAGTAAAGGCAGAGTACCAGGTAATGACAGTAAAGGCAGAGTACCAGGTAATGACAGTAAAGGCAGAGTACCAGGTAATGACAGTAAAGGCAGAGTACCAGGTAATGACAGTAAAGGCAGAGTACCAGGTAATGACAGTAAAGGCAGAGTACCAGGTAATGACGGTAAAGGCAGAGTACCAGGTAATGACAGTAAAGGCAGAGTACCAGGTAATGACAGTAAAGGCAGAGTACCAGGTAATGACAGTAAAGGCAGAGTACCAGGTAATGACGGTAAAGGCAGAGTACCAGGTAATGACAGTAAAGGCAGAGTACCAGGTAATGACAGTAAAGGCAGAGTACCAGGTAATGACAGTAAAGGCAGAGTACCAGGTAATGACAGTAAAGGCAGAGTACCAGGTAATGACAGTAAAGGCAGAGTACCAGGTAATGACGGTAAAGGCAGAGTACCAGGTAATGACAGTAAAGGCAGAGTACCAGGTAATGACAGTAAAGGCAGAGTACCAGGTAATGACAGTAAAGGCAGAGTACCAGGTAATGACAGTAAAGGCAGAGTACCAGCTAAAGGCAGACTACCAGGTAATGACGGTAAAGGCAGAGTACCAGGTAATGACAGTAAAGGCAGAGTACAAGTTAATGACAGTAAAGGCAGGGTACCAGGTAATGACAGTAAAGGCAGAATACAAGGAAATGCCAGTAAAGGCAGAATACCAGGTAATGACAATAAAGGCAGAGTACCAGGTAATGACAGGGCAGAGTAAAGGCAGAGTACCAGGTAATGACTGTAAAGGCAGAGTACCAGGTAATGTCAGTAAAGGCAGAGTACCAGGTAATGACAGTAAAGGCAGAGTACCAGGTAATGACAGTAAAGGCAGAGTACCAGGTAATGGTAATGACAGTAAAGGCAGAGTACCAGGTAATGACAGTAAAGGCAGAGTACTAGGTAATGACAGTAAAGGCAGAGTACCAGGTAATGACAGTAAAGGCAGAGTACCAGGTAATGACAGTAAAGGCAGAGTACCAGGTAATGACAGTAAAGACAGAGTACCAGGTAATGACAGTAAAGGTAAAGACAGAGTACCAGGTAATGACAGTAAAGGTAGAGTACAGAGTACCAGGTAATGCCAGTAAAGGCAGAGTACCAGGTAATGACAGTAAAGGCAGAGTACCAGGTAATGACAGTAAAGGCAGAGTACCAGGTAATGACAGTAAAGGCAGAGTACCAGGCAATGACGGTAAAGGCAGAGTACCAGGTAATGACAGTAAAGGCAGAGTACCAGGTAATGACGGTAAAGGCAGAGTACCAGGTAATGACGGTAAAGGCAGAGTACCAGGTAATGACGGTAAAGGCAGAGTACCAGGTAATGGCAGTAAAGGCAGAGTACCAGGTAATGACAGTAAAGGCAGAGTACCAGGTAATGACAGTAAAGGCAGAGTACCAGGTAATGACAGTAAAGACGGGGCACACAACATTTCAGAAGTGAATGACTTAATATTTGAGGCTAGTACCCAGGGAGGAATTATGGATAGTCAATAGTTGTAATAGTGGATGGTACTGGTATACCACAAAATTGTAGTTAAATGATAAGCAGCAACTGGATCTGATTATTCAGATGACGGTTCACTTGCTCAGTATCTACCTGCAGTCTACCTGGAGGGCATTCCGGGGATCAACGCCCCCGCGGCCCGGTCCACGACCAGGCCTCCCGGTATATCAGGGCCTGATCAACGAGGCTGTTAATGCTGGCCGCACGCAATCCAACGTACGAACCACAGCCCGGCTGAACGGCACCGTCTTTAGGTGTATGTCCAGTTCTCTTTTGTAGAGAACTAGGGTCTACCGGTAATGCCCCATATTGCTGGTGTGAGGCTGTTGAGCAGTCTTGGCCCCAGGATACTTATTGCGTTTTCTCTTAGAGTACCAGTGACGCCTCTACTTTTCACTGGGGGTATGTTGCATCGCCTTCCAAGTCTTTGCTTTCGTATGGAGTGATAGCTGTGTGCATATTAGGAACCAGTCCCTCCAGAATCTTCCAGGTGTAGATTATATCTCTCTCTCGCCTGCGCTCTAGTGAGTACAAGTCAAGTGCTTCCAGGTGCTCCCAGTAGTTAAGGTGTTTGACGAAACTTGCACGTGCAGTAAAGGTTCTCTGTACATTCTCTAGTTCTGCAATTTCACCTGCCTTGAATGGGGATGTTAATGTACAGCAGTATTCCAGCCTAGAGAGAATAAGTGATTTAAAAAGGATCACTGGCTTAGCATCTCTTGTCTTGAATGTTCTCATTATCCATCCTATCAGTTTCCTAGCAGATGTGATAGTGGCATTGTTGGGGACATTGTTGGACATTACCACTCCTAGGTCCTTCACATTACTTTTCCGCTCTATTGTGTAATCAGAGTTTGTAGTATACTCATTCCTAGTTATTATTTCCTCCAGTTTTCCATAACGGAGTAGTTGGAATTTGTCTTCATTGAACATCATATTGTTCTCTGTTGCCAATTGGAAAACTTAGTTTATATCTTCTTGGAGCTTTGCCGTGTCCTCAAAGGATGACACTCTCATGCAGATCCTAGTATCGTCTGCAAAAGATGATACAGCGCTGTGGTTTACATCTCTGTCTGTCTGAAATGAGAATAAGGAACAGGATAGGTGCGAGTACTGTGCCTTGTGGAACAGAGCTCTTCACTCTTTGTGTGCGATTGGTTAGAAAGTTGACGATCCATCTGCCTACTTTTCCATTTATCCCTTTAGAATGCATTTTGTGTGCTATTACACCATGTTCGCACTTGTTAAAGGCTTTTGCAAAATCTGTGTATACTACATCTGCATTCTCTTTATTTTCCAGTGCATCTAGGACCATATCATAGTGGTCAAGCAGTTGCGGAAGGCAGCGACCAGCTCTGAAACCATGTTGCCCTGGGTTGTGCAATTTTTGGGAGTCCAGGTGGTTTGCTATCCTGCTTCTTAAAACTCTTTCAAAGATTTTCATGATGTGGGACGTTAAAGCTATTGGTCTATAGTTCTTAGCTACTGCTTTGCTGCCACCTGTATGGAGTGAGGCTATATCTGTTGTTTTTAGTGACTGTGGAATCTCGCCTGTGTCTAAGCTCCTCCTTCATAGCATACTTAGGGCCCGTGAAAGGGGTTTCTTGCAGTTCTAAATGAGCACCGAGTTCCACGAGACTGGGCCTGGAGCTGAGTGCATGGGCATATCGTCGATGGCTTTCTCAAGGTCTAGTGGAGTTAGGGTTATGTCATAATTTTGGTATACATTGGCAGGGTTTTGAGGCTCATTCATGAAAAAATTGTTTGCATTGTCTATCTTAATACTGGTCAGTGGCTCGCTGAACACTGAGTCATGTTGCGATTTCAGTATCTCGCTCATTTCTTTGTTGTCTGTGTAGGATCTGTCATGTCAGAGCAGAGGCCCTATACTAGAAGTGTTTTTTTTTACCTGTTATTGGCATATGAAAAGAAATATTTCGAATTTCTTTCAATTTCACTAATCGGTTTTAGCTTCTCTTGTCTCTCCTGGATCCTGTATGAGTCTTTTAACTTTAGCTTAATATTTACAACTTCCCTGGTTAGCACTTCCTTCCGTAAATTAGATAATCTAGCATTCTTGAGGAGCTCAATGATTCTTCGTCTTTTCCTGTAGAGGGAGCGTCTCTCTCCAGTTTACTTCTTCTTTTCCTTTGTCTTACAGGAATATACCTTGAACATACTTCAGCTACCAGGAGGGTGATCTTTTCAAGGCATTGCTTAGGGTGACTCAAGAAATCGTAATGACACGATTGCAAACAAACCATACCCCCGGCCGGGATTGAACCCGCGTTAGCCACTAGACCAGCTAGCCACATAACCTTCCTATGGTGTAGAAATATACCTAGTTGGATGAATCTTATTGTGGCTAGCTGGTCTAGTGGCTAACGCGACGGGCTGGAGTTTTGAGACTATGACCGCGGGTTCAATCCCGGCCGGGGTATGGTTTGTTTGCAATCGTGTCATTACGATTTCTTGAGTCATGTTGACGGCAGTGAAGGGACTTGAGCTAGAGTTCGTCACGGCCACGCTAGCTGGAGATTCGTCTGTAAAAACTTGCATTTGTGGTCACAGTGGTGCCTGTGCTAACCTTCCTATGGTGTAGAAATATACCTAGTTGGATGAATCTTATTGTGGCTAGCTGGTCTAGTGGCTAACGCGACGGGCTGGAGTTTTGAGACTATGACCGCGGGTTCAATCCCGGCCGGGGGTATGGTTTATTTGCTTAGGGTCCATGTAATTTAAGATATCCTCCCAGCATGTTTCATTCAGATCAGAGTTTTCCTGATCCCAGATGATGTTCTTGTTGAAGTTGAATTTGGTAAAGGTACCCTCATAGCTGTACGCATCTTGCCGATCATGACTGCTGTGCATGCAGCGATTAGATTGTGATCAGAATTTGTTGGTTTTGATATTGTTATGTTCCTTACCAGGTCCTAATTATTTGTGAAAATAAAGTCCAGTGTGTTCTCCAGTCTTGTTGGCTCCACTGTCTGCTGACTTAGGGTGTGTTTGTTGCAGAAACTCAGCAGCTCCTCTGTGTGTGACTTTTCATCTGAGCTGCCTCCAGGGATTATTTCTGCTACAGCATTATTTTCTATATTAAGATAAGAGATAAGATTTCGTTCGGATTTTTAACCCCGAAGGGTTAGCCACCCAGGATAACCCAAGAAAGTCAGTGCGTCATCGAGGACTGTCTAACTTATTTCCATTGGGGTCCTTAATCTTGTCCCACAGGATGCGACCCACACCAGTCGACTAACACCCAGGTACCTATTTGCTGCTAGGTGAACAGGACAACAGGTGTAAGGAAACGTGTCGAAATGTTTCCACCCGCCGGGAATCGAACCCGGGCCCTCCGTGTGTGAAGCGGGAGCTTTAGCCACCAGGCCACCGTGTGTGTCTTAGACTGAAGTCAGCAAGCAGCAAGATGTTTGGGATGGGGCTGGAAAGTTTTCCAGACAGGAGTCAATTTTTGATAGTTGTTCTTTGAACTGTTGGGAAGTTGCATCCAGTGGCTTATATACAAGTACAATGACTAAGGTTTGGTTCTCGAATTTTATTGTCAGAACTACATCATTTGTGGTGTTCAGTATCTTTGTGCAAATGAGAGACTTTGACATACAGGTCAACCTCCCCTTGTTGCCTGTTCTTTCTGTCGCATCTGAAAAGGTTGTATCCAGGTATCCATATTTCACTGTCAAAGTAATCTTTTGCGTGGGTCTCTGTGAAGGCTGCAAACAGTGCATTTGACTCCCCTAGAAGTCCACTAATGAAAGGTATTTTGTTGTTGGTGGATGTCTTAAAGACCTGTATTTTAACAAATATAAATGAGGTTGTGTTGCGTGTTTGTTGGGGGGATTTTGTTGTTGACATCAGCAAAACAGAATGACTTCAAGAGTGTATCAGTCTGTAGTGGAAGGAAGGCGGGGTAGGGGTCGGCCTAGGAAAGGTTGGAGGGAGGGGGTAAAGGAAGTTTTGTGTGCGAGGGGCTTGGACTTCAGCAGGCATGCGTGAGCGTGTTTGATAGGAGTGAATGGAGACAAATGGTTTTAAATACTTGACGTGCTGTTGGAGTGTGAGCAAAGTAACATTTATGAAGCGATTCAGGGAAACCGGCAGGCTGGACTTGAGTCCTGGAGATGAGAAGTACAGTGTCTACACTCTGAAGGAGTGGTGTTAATGTTGCAATTTAAAAACTGTAGTGTAAAGCCCCCCTCTTGCAAGACAGTAATGGAGTGAATGATGATGAAAGTTTTTCTTTATCGGGCCACCCTGCCTTGGTGGGAATCGGCCAGTGTGATAATAAAATAAAAAAATAATAATAATCAGCAACTGTGAGTCCGGAGGCGCCACTGGCTGCGCCTCCAGTCCAACAAGGCTCCAAGGCGGTGGATTATTTTGGTTATCTCTTTCCATTTTCTTTCTTCGTTCCCTACCACTAAAAAACTTGGGGTGTTGTCGTAGCTACCATAGCTACTATTATGTGTCGTACAGGGTGTGTGCCTCCTGGTCCCTTTTAAATAGTATGCAGTTCAATTGGTATTGTAACATTGTTTTTCAAGGACTGAATAATGACATATCTCAGGGTGGAAGTATTTGCAAGAGGTAGTACGACACACTCCCTTAGACAGGAGGTCACAGCATATTTTGGGATCCTCGAAGTTGCATGTCCCATTCGTTTTCCCTGATATTCCGTGTTTACAGATGCCCCAAACATAGAATTTGCACCATTTTGTTTTTGACTGGGTACAATTTGCGCTGGATGTATTCCAAACCTGTGCCAGCCCTATAGCTGCACTACAGTACTTCACAGACAAACCAGAGACACCACCTCTACTACATATGTACTAGTGGCTTTAACATATTTGACAGAATATAGCTAGTAGCACAATTTAGAGTCTGCAGGGGAACATAGAAGTTAACCCGAGAAAATAAACAAATTCTTGAGACAATGGACATTTCAGATAAATGAAATACTCATCAATCATGGCACTTTTTCTACAAATAAGGAAGATAAGTTTTTAATAAAAAAAGAAAACCTACAATGAAGTAGGCCGCTTCATAATTTTCCCGAAGCAACGTCACCTCCAACATCGAAACCTCTTGTCCAATCCGTGACCTCGCTGGAAAGAAAAACAAATAGAAGATGGTGCCTTAAAAAATTGCATACAGTGGTTGGGAAGAGATTTACATATTAGAAACCACAAGAATCCTAAGTAAACGTCAACCAGCATAATACGAAGCTCAGCCTGATAATATTAATGTGTGTCCATCATGGGAAGTTTAATCATAAGAGTTTTGAGACTCTCTGACCGCGGGTTCAAATCCCGCCCTTGGTATGGTGTTTTTTCATCTGAACTTCGATGGTTCAAAACAATGAATAAAAGATCGGGAAAAATAAGAAATTAAATGCTATAGCTGCTCTCGTCATGGTATTATTATACATTTACACAACTAAGGCAGATTCCAGTTGACAAACCTCTTATTAATATAGATTCTGAACCAGTATACTGCAGAGAACTACCAACTGTTACTACTACCATTACCAGTACAACTACCAACTGTTACTGCTACCATTACCAGTACAACTACCAACTGTTACTGCTACCATTACCAGTACAACTACCAACTGTTACTGCTACCATTACCAGTACAACTACCAACTGTTACTACTACCATTACCAGTACAACTACCAACTGTTACTGCTACCATTACCAGTACAACTACCAACTGTTACTACTACCATTACCAGTACAGCTACCAACTGTTGCTACTACCATTACCACTTCATCTACCAACTGTTACTACTACCATTACCAGTACAACTACCAACTGTTACTACTACCATTACCAGTACAACTACCAACTGTTACTACTACCATTACCAGTACAACTACCAACTGTTGCTACTACCATTACCAGTACAACTACCAACTGTTACTACTACCATTACCAGTACAACTACCAACTGTTACTACTACCATTACCAGTACAACTACCAACTGTTACTACTACCATTACCACTTCAACTACCAACTGTTACTACTACCATTACCAGTACAACTACCAACTGTTACTACTACCATTACCAGTACAACTACCAACTGTTACTACTACCATTACCAGTACAACTACCAACTGTTACTACTACCATTACCAGTACAGCTACCAACTGTTGCTACTACCATTACCACTTCATCTACCAACTGTTACTACTACCATTACCAGTACAACTACCAACTGTTACTACTACCATTACCAGTACAACTACCAACTGTTACTACTACCATTACCAGTACAACTACCAACTGTTACTACTACCATTACCAGTACAACTACCAACTGTTACTACTACCATTACCAGTACAACTACCAACTGTTACTACTACCATTACCAGTACAACTACCAACTGTTGCTACTACCATTACCAGTACAACTACCAACTGTTACTACTACCATTACCAGTACAACTACCAACTGTTACTACTACCATTACCAGTACAACTACCAACTGTTACTACTACCATTACCACTTCAACTACCAACTGTTACTACTACCATTACCAGTACAACTACCAACTGTTACTACTACCATTACCAGTACAACTACCAACTGTTACTACTACCATTACCACTTCAACTACCAACTGTTACTACTACCATTACCAGTACAACTACCAACTGATACTACTACCATTACCAGTACAACTACCAACTGTTACTACTACCATTACCAGTACAACTACCAACTGTTACTACTACCATTACCAGTACAACTACCAACTGTTACTACTACCATTACCAGTACAACTACAAACTGTTACTACTACCATTACCAGTACAACTACAAACTGTTACTACTACCATTACCAGTACAACTACCAACTGTTGCTACTACCATTACCAGTACAACTACCAACTGTTACTACTACCATTACCAGTACAACTACCAACTGTCACTACTACCATTACCAGTACAACTACCAACTGTTACTACTACCATTACCAGTACAACTACCAACTGTTACTACTACCATTACCAGTACAACTACCAACTGTTACTACTACCATTACCACTTCAACTACCAACTGTTACTACTACCATTACCAGTACAACTACCAACTGTTACTACTACAATTACCACTTCAACTACCAACTGTTACTACTACCATTACCAGTACAACTACCAACTGTTACTACTACCATTACCAGTACAACTACCAACTGTTACTACTACCATTACCAATACAGCTACCAACTGTTACTACTACCATTACCAGCACAGCTACCAATTGTTACTACTACCATTACAACTACCAACTGTTACTACTACCATTACCAGTACAACTACCAACTGTTACTACTACCATTACCAGTACAACTACCAACTGTTGCTACTACCATTACCAGTAAAACTACCAACTGTTACTACTATCATTACCAGTACAACTACCAACTGTTACTACCATTACCAGTACAACTACCAACTGTTACTACTACCATTACCAGTACAACTACCAACTGTTACTACTACCATTACCAGTACAACTACCAACTGTTACTACTACCATTACCAGTACAACTACCAACTGTTACTACTACCATTACCAGTACAACTACCAACTGTTACTACTACCATTACCAGTACAACTACCAACTGTTACTACTACCATTACCAGTACAACTACCAACTGTTACTACTACCATTACCACTTCAACTACCAACTGTTACTACCATTACCAGTACAACTACCAACTGTTACTACTACCATTACCAGTACAACTACCAACTGTTACTACAACCATTACCACTTCAACTACCAACTGTTACTACTACCATTACCAGTTCAACTACCAACTGTTACTACTACCATTACCAGTACAACTACCAACTGTTACTGCTACCATTACCAGTACAACTACCAACTGTTACTACTACCATTACCAGTACAACTACCAACTGTTACTACTACCATTACCAGTACAACTACCAACTGTTACTACTACCATTACCACTTCAACTACCAACTGTTACTACTACCATTACCAGTACAACTACCAACTGTTACTACTACCATTACCAGTACAATTACCAACTGTTACTACTATCATTACCAGTACAACTACCAACTGTTACTACTACCATTACCAGTACAACTACCAACTGTTACTACTACCATTACCAGTACAACTACCAACTGTTACTACTACCATTACCAGTACAACTACCAACTGTTACTACTATTACCAGTACAACTACCAACTGTTACTACTACCATTACCAGTACAACTACCAACTGTTACTACTACCATTACCAGTACAACTACCAACTGTTACAACTACCATTACCAGTACAACTACCAACTGTTACTACTACCATTACCACTTCAACTACCAACTGTTACTACTACCATTACCAGTACAACTACCAACTGTTACTACTACCCTTACCAGTACAACTACCAACTGTTACTACTACCATTACCACTTCAACTACCAACTGTTACTACTACCATTACCAGTACAACTACCAACTGTTACTACTACCATTACCAGTACAACTACCAACTGTTACTACTACCATTACCAGTACAGCTACCAACTGTTACTACTACCATTACCAGTACAACTACCAACTGTTACTACTACCATTACCAGTACAGCTACCAACTGTTACTACTACCATTACCAGTACAGCTACCAACTGTTACTACTACCATTACCAGTACAACTATCAACTGTTACTACTACCATTACTAGTACAACTACTAACTGTTACTACTACCATTACCAGTACAACTACCAACTGTTACTACTACCATTACCAGTACAACTACCAACTGTTACTACTACCATTACCACTTCAACTACCAACTGTTACTACTACCATTACCAGTACAACTACCAACTGTTACTACTACCATTACCAGTACAACTACCAACTGTTACTACTACCATTACCAGTACAACTACCAACTGTTACTACTACCATTACCAGTACAACTACCAACTGTTACTACTACCATTACCAGTACAACTACCAACTGTTACTACCATTACCAGTACAACTACCAACTGTTACTACCATTACCAGTACAACTACCAACTGTTACTACTACCATTACCAGTACAACTACCAACTGTTACTACTACCATTACCACTACAACTACCAACTGTTACTACTACTATTACCAGTACAACTACCAACTGTTACTACTACCATTACCACTTCAACTACGAACTCTATTTAACATGATACATCTCCATTGTAAAGGACATCAATAACATTTTTTTCTTCTTTGAAATCTTAGTCACCCATGAGTTGAGTGATAGTGACTCAAGAAATCGTAATGACACGATTGCAAACAAACCATACCCCCGGCCGGGATTGAACCCGCCGTCATAGTCTCAAAACTCCAGCCCGTGAGCTAGAGTTCGTCACGGCCACGCTAGCTGGAGATTCGTCTGTAAAAACTTGCATTTGTGGTCACAGAGGTGCCTGTGCTAACCTTCCTATGGTGTAGAAATATACCTAGTTGGATGAATCTTATTGTGGCTAGCTGGTCTAGTGGCTAACGCGACGGGCTGGAGTTTTGAGACTCTATGACCGCGGGTTCAATCCCGGCCGGGGGTATGGTTTGATTGATAGTACTCTCAGCTCACATACCGAGGGGTCCGTGGCTCGATCTCCGGCAGGTTGGAAACTTTTGACATGTTTCCTTACACTTGCTGTCCCTGTTGACCTAGGAGTTAGTAAGTACCTGGGTTTCATTGACGGTGGCATCCCGGGAGAGGTAGTAATACCTTAGATAAGACTGGAATTCGAAATAAGATTAGTTAGGATAATATCTTTTAGTGATGTGAAAGTCCCACTCAAATCCAACCCCTCCCACTCATGTATTTATCCAACCTAGATTTGAAACTACCCAAAGTCCTAGCCTCAATAACCCAACTAGGTAGATTGTTCCACTCATCAACTACCCTATTTCCAAACCAATACTTTCCTATGTCCTTTCTAAATCTAAACTTATCTAATTTAAATCCATTACTGCGGGTTCTCTCTTGGAGAGATATCCTCAAGACCTTATTAATATCCCCTTTATTAATACCTATCTTCCACTTATACACTTCGATCAGGTCTCCCCTCATTCTTCGTCTAACAAGTGAATGTAACTTAAGAGTCTTCAATCTTTCTTCATAAGGAAGATTTCTAATGCTATGTATTAATTTAGTCATCCTACGCTGTATGTTTTCTAACGAATTTATGTCCATTCTGTAATATGGAGACCAGAATTGAACTGCATAATCTAGGTGAGGCCTTACTAATGATGTATAAAGCTGCAGTATGACCTCTGGACTTCTGTTGCTTACACTTCTTGATATAAATCCCAGTAATCTATTTGCCTTATTACGTACGCTTAGGCATTGCTGTCTTGGTTTAAGGCTGCTGCTTACCATAACCCCCAAGTCCGTTTCGCAATCTGTATGGCTAGGTTCTACATCATTTAACTTATAAGTGCTAGGGTTATGGACACTCCCGAGCTTCAGAACCTTGCATTTATCTACAATGAACTGCATCTGCCACTTTTCTGACCAAGAATAGAGTTTTTTTAAATCCTCCTGAAGTTCCATAACATCTACGTTTGAATCAATTATCCTACCTATCTTTGTGTCATCGGCGAATTTGCTCATATCACTAGTAATTCCCTCATCAAGATCATTGATATATATTATAAACAACAACGGGCCCAAGACTGATCCCTGTGGAACGCCACTTGTTACAGATCCCCCCTCGGATTTAACCCCATTTATGGACACACTCTGCTTCCTGTCAGTGAGCCATGACTCGATCCACGAGAGCACTTTTCCCCCAATGCCATGAGCTGCCACTTTCTTTAACAGTCTATGGTGCGGAACTCTATCAAAAGCCTTACTAAAATCTAAGTAAATAATATCAAATTCTTTATTGTGGTCAACAGCCTCAAAAGCTTTACTGAAGAAAGTTAATAAATTAGTTAGACAAGACCGGCCTCTTGTGAATCCATGCTGAGTATCATTAATCAAGCTATGCTTATCGAGATGGCTTCTTATAATCTCAGCTATAATTGACTCTAGTAATTTGCCTACAATTGAGGTCAGGCTTATTGGGCGGTAATTTGACGGTAACGACTTGTCCCCTGTTTTAAAAATAGGAGTTACATTAGCCATCTTCCACATATCAGACACTACACCTGTTTGAAGAGATAAATTAAAAATAATAGTTAATGGTTCACAGAGTTCCATTTTGCATTCCTTAAGAACCCTTGAAAAAACCTCATCAGGACCCGGTGACTTATTTTGCTTCAGTCTGTCTATCTGCTTCACAACCATCTCACTAGTGACTGTGATGTTACATAATTTATCTTCTTCTAGCCCACTGTAAAAATTAATTACTGGAATATTGTTAGTGTCTTCCTGTGTAAAAACTGAGAGAAAATAATTATTTAAAATCAAGCACATTTCATTCTCTTTGTCAGTAAGGTGCCCATAGTTATTTTTAAGGGGACCTATCTTATCTCTAACTTTTGTTCTGTAGACCTGGAAAAAACTTTTTGGGTTAGTTTTAGAATCCCTAGCAACTTTAATTTCATAGCCCCTTTTAGCTTTTCTTATCCCCTTTTTAATGTCCCTCTTAATGTCAATATACTGATTCATAAGATGACCCTCACCTCTCTTGATACGCCTATAAATTCCTTTCTTATGCCCTAGTAGATATTTGAGCCTATTATTCATCCATTTTGGGTCATTTCTATTTGATCTAATTTCTTTATATGTGATAAAAGCTCTTTGAGCAGCATGTATAGTGTTCAGAAAACTGTCATATTGATAGCTCTCTTCGTTACCCCAGTCAACAGATGATAAGTGTTCTCTAAGCCCATCGTAATCTGCTAAGCGAAAATCTGGGACTGTTACTGAGTTATCGCTACTATAGTACTTCCATTCAATGCTAAATGTAATTGATTTGTGGTCGCTAGCACCCAGTTCCTCTGAAATTTCTAAATTATTAACAAGGGATTCATTGTTTGCCATAACTAAGTCAAGCAGGTTATTTCCCCTTGTAGGTTCTGTCACAAACTGCTTCAAAAAACAATCCTGAACTACTTCTAAGAAGTCGTATGATTCTAAATTTCCAGTCAAGAAATTCCAATCAACATGACTAAAGTTAAAGTCTCCTAGAATTACTACATTATCGTGCCTTGTGGCCTTAACAATTTCCTCCCATAGTAGTTTCCCTTGGTCCCTATCTAAGTTTGGGGGACGGTATATCACTCCTAAAATCAGTTTTTCATGCCCCTCTGAAAATTCTGTCCAAACAGACTCTGTATGTGTTACTTCAGACTTAATACCCGTTTTTATGCAACAGTTCAAGCGTTCTCGGACATACAATGCCACCCCACCCCCCTTCCCGATACTTCTATTTACTTGGAACAATTTAAACCCCTGAATATGACATTCCGCAGGCATGTCCCGACTTTTTGAATTAAACCACATCTCAGTTAAGGCAAATACATCAATGTTAGCTACACTAGCAACTAATCTCAACTCGTCCATCTTATTCCTAGCACTACGGCAATTAGCATAAGAAACATTGAAAGACTCTCCTTTCTCTTTACCCTTCCTGCTCATTTCTGTTTTTCTACTAAACCTATTACTGTCCTTATCACCCAAGGTCCCTGGCTTTTCAATATCTATCTCGTTCTTATTATTACTAGTTCCCCTAGAACTCGTAATATTACTACACTGGGACTTCACTGTTTTCCTGCCAAAACCCATACCACTAACTATTCCTAGTTTAAAGTCCTAACTGCTCCCTCCACTGCAGTTGCCAGTGCTCCCACCCCACACCTAGATAAGTGAACCCCATCCCTAGCATACATGTCATTTCTGCCATAGAAGAGGTCCCAGTTGTCAATGAATGTTACCGCATTTTCCTTACAGTATTTGTCCAGCCAGCAATTGACACCAATTGCCCTGGACAACCATTCATTTCCAACTCCTCTCCTTGGCAAAATACCACATATGAGAGGGCTCCCACCCTTACTTCTAATTATTTCTATTGCTGACCTATACCTGCTAATCAGGTCCTCACTCCTACGTCTGCCAACATTGTTGCCTCCAGCACTGAGACAGATAATAGGATTGCTCCCATTACCTCTCATGATGTCATCCAGACGGCTAACAATATCCTCCATCCCAGCCCCAGGAAAGCAAACTCTCTGTCTCCTACTCCTATCCTTCAAGCAGAACGCCCTATCCATATACCTAACTTGGCTATCCCCAACAACAACAATATTCGTACCTTCCTTAATGTCTTTCGTCGTGACGTTCCCAGTAGTCGACTCACATTCGTCGGGTAGCACTGAGAATGTATTAGATGTTTCCACAACAGTTTCCACGGCAGTCTCTTTCTTCTTCATCGTTTCTACCTTTCCATTCGTCTTCTTGATCGTCAACTTCTTTCCCTGACATGTGGTGAGGATGATTGTCGTGGACTGCTAGTGAGGGTGATGGACTGGTGATGAGGGTGACCGATTCGTGGCGAGAGTGCTCGACTGGTGGTGAGGATGATGGACTAGTGGTGATGGTGATGGTGATGGACTGAGGAGTGATGGTTATGGACTGGTGTTGAGAGTGTTGGACTGGTGGTGAGGGTGACTGGTGGTGAGGGTGACTGGTGTTGAGAGTGTTGGAATAGTGGTGAGGGTGATGGACTGGCGGTTTGGTGACCAACTTATGGTGAGGGCGGTGAACTGGTGGTGAGTGTGGACTGTCGGTGAGGGTGATATACTAGTGGCGAGGGTTATAGACTGGTGGTGAGGGTAATGGACTGGTGGTGAGGGTGACGAGCTGTTGTGAGGGTGATGAACTGGTGGTGAGGGTCAACTGGCGGTGAGGGTGATGGACTTGTGGTGATTGTGATGAACTTGTGATGAGGGTGATGGACTGGTGGTGAGGATGATAGACTGGTGGTGAGGGTGATGTACTGGTGGTGAGAGCTAGGGACTGTTGGTGAGGGTGATAGACTGATGGACTGGTGGTAAAGGTGAAGGAATGGTGGTGATGGTGACTGACTGGTGGCGAGGGTGATGTACTTGTGGTGAGGGTGATGCACTGGTGGTGAGGGTGATGTACTTGTGGTGAGGGTGATGTACTTGTGATGAGGGTGATGTACTTGTGGTGAGGGTGATGTACTTGTGATGAGGGTGATGTACTTGTGGTGAGGGTGATGTACTTGTGGTGAGGGTGATGCACTGGTGGTGAGGGTGATGTACTTGTGGTGAGGGTGATGCACTGGTGGTGAGGGTGATGTACTTGTGGTGAGGGTGATGCACTGGTGGTGAGGGTGATGTACTTGTGGTGAGGGTGATGTACTTGTGATGAGGGTGATGTACTTGTGGTGAGGGTGATGTACTTGTGGTGAGGGTCATGTACTGGTGGTGAGGGTGATGTACTTGTGGCGAGGGTGATGCACTGGTGGCGAGGGTGATGTACTTGTGGTGAGGGTGATGCACTGGTGGTGAGGGTGATGTACTTGTGGTGAGGGTGATGCACTGGTGGTGAGGGTGATGTACTTGTGGTGAGGGTGATGCACTGGTGGTGAGGGTGATGCACTGGTGGCGAGGGTGATGTACTTGTGGTGAAGGTGATGCACTGGTGGTGAGGGTGATGTACTTGTGGCGAGGGTGATGCACTGGTGGTGAGGGTGATGTACTTGTGATGAGGGTGATGTACTTGTGGTGAGGGTGATGTACTTGTGGTGAGGGTGATGCACTGGTGGTGAGGGTGATGTACTTATGGCGAGGGTGATGTACTTGTGGTGAGGGTGATGTACTTGTGGCGAGGGTGATGCACTGGTGGTGAGGGTGATGTACTTGTGGTGAGGGTGATGCACTGGTGGTGAGGGTGATGTACTTGTGGTGAGGGTGATGCACTGGTGGTGAGGGTGATGTACTTGTGGTGAGGGTGATGTACTGGTGGTGAGGGTGATGTACTTGTGGTGAGGGTGATGCACTGGTCGTGAGGGTGATGTACTTGTGGTGAGGGTGATGCACTGGTGGTGACGGTGATGTACTTGTAGTGAGGGTGATGTACTTGTGGTGAGGGAGATGTACTTGTGGCGAGGGTGATGTACTTGTGGCGAGGGTGATGTACTTGTGGTGAGGGTGATGCACTGGTGGTGAGGGTGATGTACTTGTGGTGAGGGTGATGTACTTGTGGCGAGGGTGATGTACTTGTGGCGAGGGTGATGTACTTGTGGTGAGGGTGATGCACTGGTGGTGAGGGTGATGTACTTGTGGCGAGGGTGATGTACTTGTGGTGAGGGTGATGTACTTGTGGTGAGGGTGATGTACTTGTGGTGAGGGTGATGCACTTGTGGCGAGGGTGATGTACTTGTGGTGAGGGTGATGTACTTGTGGCGAGGGTGATGTACTTGTGGTGAGGGTGATGTACTTGTGGTGAGGGTGATGTACTTGTGGCGAGGGTGATGTACTTGTGGCGAGGGTGATGTACTTGTGGTGAGGGTGATGTACTTGTGGTGAGGGTGATGTACTTGTGGTGAGGGTGATGTACTTGTGGCGAGGGTGATGTACTTGTGGTGAGGGTGATGTACTTGTGGTGAGGGTGATGCACTTGTGGCGAGGGTGATGTACTTGTGGCGAGGGTGATGTACTTGTGGTGAGGGTGATGTACTTGTGGTGAGGGTGATGTACTTGTGGTGAGGGTGATGCACTTGTGGCGAGGGTGATGTACTTGTGGTGAGGGTGATGTACTTGTGGCGAGGGTGATGTACTTGTGGTGAGGGTGATGTACTTGTGGTGAGGGTGATGTACTTGTGGTGAGGGTGATGCACTTGTGGTGAGGGTGATGTACTTGTGGTGAGGGTGATGTACTTGTGGTGAGGGTGATGTACTGGTGGTGAGGGTGATGTACTTGTGGTGAGGGTCATGTACTGGTGGTGAGGGTCATGTACTGGTGGTGAGGGTCATGTACTGGTGGTGAGGGTGATGTACTTGTGGTGAGGGTGATGTACTGGTGGTGAGGGTGATGTACTTGTGGTGAGGGTGATGTACTTGTGGTGAGGGTGATGTACTTGTGGTGAGGGTGATGCACTGGTGGTGAGGGTGATGTACTTGTGGTGAGGGTGATGTACTTTGGTGATGGTGATGTACTTGTGGCGAGGGTGATGTACTTGTGGTGAGGGTGATGTACTTGTGGTGAGGGTGATGTACTTGTGGTGAATGTGATGCACTGGTGGTGAGGGTGATGTACTTGTGTTGAGGGTGATGCACTGGTGGCGAGGGTGATGTACTTGTGGTGAGGGTGATGTACTTGTGGTGAGGGTGATGTACTTGTGGTGAGGGTGATGTACTTGTGGTGAGGGTGATGCACTGGTGGTGAGGGTGATGCACTGGTGGTGAGGGTGATGCACTGGTGGTGAGGGTGATGTACTGGTGGTGAGGGTGATGTACTTGTGGTGAGGGTGATGTACTTGTGGTGATGGTGATGTACTTGTGGCGAGGGTGATGTACTTGTGGTGAGGGTGATGTACTTGTGGTGAGGGTGATGTACTTGTGGTGAGGGTGATGCACTGGTGGTGAGGGTGATGTACTTGTGGTGAGGGTGATGCACTGGTGGCGAGGGTGATGTACTTGTGGTGAGGGTGATGTACTTGTGGTGAGGGTGATGTACTTGTGGTGAGGGTGATGTACTTGTGGTGAGGGTGATGCACTGGTGGTGAGGGTGATGCACTGGTGGTGAGGGTGATGCACTGGTGGTGAGGGTGATGTACTGGTGGTGAGGGTGATGTACTTGTGGTGAGGGTGATGTACTTGTGGTGAGGGTGATGCACTGGTAGTGAGGGTGATGTACTTGTGGTGAGGGTGATGCACTGGTGGCGAGGGTGATGCACTGGTGGCGAGGGTGATGTACTTGTGGTGAGGGTGATGTACTTGTGGTGAGGGTGATGTACTTGTGGTGAGGGTGATGTACTTGTGGTGAGGGTGATGTACTTGTGGTGAGGGTGATGTACTTGTGGTGAGGGTGATGCACTGGTGGTGAGGGTGATGCACTGGTGGTGAGGGTGATGCACTGGTGGTGAGGGTGATGTACTTGTGGTGAGGGTGATGCACTGGTGGTGAGGGTGATGTACTTGTGGTGAGGGTGATGCACTGGTGGTGAGGGTGATGCACTGGTGGTGAGGGTGATGTACTTGTGGTGAGGGTGATGCACTGGTGGTGAGGGTGATGTACTTGTGGTGAGGGTGATGCACTGGTGGTGAGGGTGATGCACTGGTGGTGAGGGTGATGTACTTGTGGTGAGGGTGATGCACTGGTGGTGAGGGTGATGTACTTGTGGTGAGGGTGATGTACTGGTGGTGAGGGTGATGCACTGGTGGTGAGGGTGATGTACTTGTGGTGATGGTGATGTACTTGTGGTGAGGGTGATGCACTGGTGGCGAGGGTGATGTACTTGTGGTGAGGGTGATGCACTGGTGGTGAGGGTGATGTACTTGTGGTGAGGGTGATGCACTGGTGGTGAGGGTGATGCACTGGTGGTGAGGGTGATGTACTTGTGGTGAGGGTGATGCACTGGTGGTGAGGGTGATGTACTTGTGGTGAGGGTGATGCACTGGTGGTGAGGGTGATGCACTGGTGGTGAGGGTGATGTACTTGTGGTGAGGGTGATGCACTGGTGGTGAGGGTGATGTACTTGTGGTGAGGGTGATGTACTGGTGGTGAGGGTGATGCACTGGTGGTGAGGGTGATGTACTTGTGGTGATGGTGATGTACTTGTGGTGAGGGTGATGCACTGGTGGCGAGGGTGATGTACTTGTGGTGAGGGTGATGCACTGGTGGCGAGGGTGATGTACTTGTGGTGAGGGTGATGCACTGGTGGTGAGGGTGATGTACTTGTGGTGAGGGTGATGTACTTGTGGTGAGGGTGATGCACTGGTGGTGAGGGTGATGTACTTGTGGTGAGGGTGATGCACTGGTGGTGAGGGTGATGTACTTGTGGTGAGGGTGATGCACTGGTGGTGAGGGTGATGTACTTGTGGTGAGGGTGATGCACTGGTGGTGAGGGTGATGTACTTGTGGTGAGGGTGATGCACTGGTGGTGAGGGTGATGTACTTGTGGTGAAGGTGATGTACTGGTGGTGAGGGTGATGTACTTGTAGTGAGGGTGATGTACTTGTGGTGAGGGTGATGCACTGGTAGTGAGGGTGATGTACTTGTGGTGAGGGTGATGCACTGGTGGCGAGGGTGATGCACTGGTGGCGAGGGTGATGTACTTGTGGTGAGGGTGATGTACTTGTGGTGAGGGTGATGTACTTGTGGTGAGGGTGATGTACTTGTGGTGAGGGTGATGTACTTGTGGTGAGGGTGATGTACTTGTGGTGAGGGTGATGCACTGGTGGTGAGGGTGATGCACTGGTGGTGAGGGTGATGCACTGGTGGTGAGGGTGATGTACTTGTGGTGAGGGTGATGCACTGGTGGTGAGGGTGATGTACTTGTGGTGAGGGTGATGCACTGGTGGTGAGGGTGATGCACTGGTGGTGAGGGTGATGTACTTGTGGTGAGGGTGATGCACTGGTGGTGAGGGTGATGTACTTGTGGTGAGGGTGATGCACTGGTGGTGAGGGTGATGCACTGGTGGTGAGGGTGATGTACTTGTGGTGAGGGTGATGCACTGGTGGTGAGGGTGATGTACTTGTGGTGAGGGTGATGTACTGGTGGTGAGGGTGATGCACTGGTGGTGAGGGTGATGTACTTGTGGTGATGGTGATGTACTTGTGGTGAGGGTGATGCACTGGTGGCGAGGGTGATGTACTTGTGGTGAGGGTGATGCACTGGTGGTGAGGGTGATGTACTTGTGGTGAGGGTGATGCAATGGTGGTGAGGGTGATGCACTGGTGGTGAGGGTGATGTACTTGTGGTGAGGGTGATGCACTGGTGGTGAGGGTGATGTACTTGTGGTGAGGGTGATGCACTGGTGGTGAGGGTGATGCACTGGTGGTGAGGGTGATGTACTTGTGGTGAGGGTGATGCACTGGTGGTGAGGGTGATGTACTTGTGGTGAGGGTGATGTACTGGTGGTGAGGGTGATGCACTGGTGGTGAGGGTGATGTACTTGTGGTGATGGTGATGTACTTGTGGTGAGGGTGATGCACTGGTGGCGAGGGTGATGTACTTGTGGTGAGGGTGATGCACTGGTGGCGAGGGTGATGTACTTGTGGTGAGGGTGATGCACTGGTGGTGAGGGTGATGTACTTGTGGTGAGGGTGATGTACTTGTGGTGAGGGTGATGCACTGGTGGTGAGGGTGATGTACTTGTGGTGAGGGTGATGCACTGGTGGTGAGGGTGATGTACTTGTGGTGAGGGTGATGCACTGGTGGTGAGGGTGATGTACTTGTGGTGAGGGTGATGCACTGGTGGTGAGGGTGATGTACTTGTGGTGAGGGTGATGCACTGGTGGTGAGGGTGATGTACTTGTGGTGAGGGTGATGTACTGGTGTTGAGGGTGATGCACTGGTGGTGAGGGTGATGTACTTGTGGTGATGGTGATGTACTTGTGGTGAGGGTGATGCACTGGTGGCGAGGGTGATGTACTTGTGGTGAGGGTGATGCACTGGTGGTGAGGGTGATGTACTTGTGGTGAGGGTGATGCACTGGTGGCGAGGGTGATGTACTTGTGGTGAGGGTGATGCGCTGGTGGCGAGGGTGATGCACTGGTGGCGAGGGTGATGTACTTGTGGTGAGGGTGATGCACTGGTGGTGAGGGTGATGTACTTGTGGTGAGGGTGATGTACTTGTGGTGAGGGTGATGCACTGGTGGTGAGGGTGATGTACTTGTGGTGAGGGTGATGCACTGGTGGTGAGGGTGATGCACTGGTGGTGAGGGTGATGTACTTGTGGTGAGGGTGATGCACTGGTGGCGAGGGTGATGTACTTGTGGTGAGGGTGATGCACTGGTGGTGAGGGTGATGCACTGGTGGTGAGGGTGATGCACTGGTGGTGAGGGTGATGTACTTGTGGTGAGGGTGATGCACTGGTGGTGAGGGTGATGTACTTGTGGTGAGGGTGATGCACTGGTGGTGAGGGTGATGCACTGGTGGTGAGGGTGATGTACTTGTGGTGAGGGTGATGCACTGGTGGTGAGGGTGATGTACTTGTGGTGAGGGTGATGCACTGGTGGTGAGGGTGATGCACTGGTGGTGAGGGTGATGTACTGGTGGTGAGGGTGATGCACTGGTGGTGAGGGTGATGTACTTGTGGTGATGGTGATGTACTTGTGGTGAGGGTGATGCACTGGTGGCGAGGGTGATGTACTTGTGGTGAGGGTGATGCACTGGTGGCGAGGGTGATGTACTTGTGGTGAGGGTGATGCACTGGTGGTGAGGGTGATGTACTTGTGGTGAGGGTGATGTACTTGTGGTGAGGGTGATGCACTGGTGGTGAGGGTGATGTACTTGTGGTGAGGGTGATGCACTGGTGGTGAGGGTGATGTACTTGTGGTGAGGGTGATGCACTGGTGGTGAGGGTGATGTACTTGTGGTGAGGGTGATGCACTGGTGGTGAGGGTGATGTACTTGTGGTGAGGGTGATGCACTGGTGGTGAGGGTGATGTACTTGTGGTGAGGGTGATGTACTGGTGGTGAGGGTGATGCACTGGTGGTGAGGGTGATGTACTTGTGGTGATGGTGATGTACTTGTGGTGAGGGTGATGCACTGGTGGCGAGGGTGATGTACTTGTGGTGAGGGTGATGCACTGGTGGTGAGGGTGATGTACTTGTGGTGAGGGTGATGCACTGGTGGCGAGGGTGATGTACTTGTGGTGAGGGTGATGCACTGGTGGCGAGGGTGATGCACTGGTGGCGAGGGTGATGTACTTGTGGTGAGGGTGATGCACTGGTGGTGAGGGTGATGTACTTGTGGTGAGGGTGATGTACTTGTGGTGAGGGTGATGCACTGGTGGTGAGGGTGATGTACTTGTGGTGAGGGTGATGCACTGGTGGTGAGGGTGATGCACTGGTGGTGAGGGTGATGTACTTGTGGTGAGGGTGATGCACTGGTGGCGAGGGTGATGTACTTGTGGTGAGGGTGATGCACTGGTGGTGAGGGTGATGCACTGGTGGTGAGGGTGATGCACTGGTGGTGAGGGTGATGTACTTGTGGTGAGGGTGATGCACTGGTGGTGAGGGTGATGTACTTGTGGTGAGGGTGATGCACTGGTGGTGAGGGTGATGTACTGGTGGTGAGGGTGATGCACTGGTGGTGAGGGTGATGTACTTGTGGTGAGGGTGATGCACTGGTGGTGAGGGTGATGTACTTGTGGTGAGGGTGATGCTCTGGTGGTGAGGGTGATGTACTGGTGGTGAGGGTGATGCACTGGTGGTGAGGGTGATGTACTTGTGGTGAGGGTGATGCACTGGTGGCGAGGGTGATGCACTGGTGGCGAGGGTGATGTACTTGTGGTGAGGGTGATGCACTGGTGGTGAGGGTGATGCACTGGTGGTGAGGGTGATGTACTTGTGGTGAGGGTGATGCACTGGTGGTGAGGGTGATGTACTTGTGGTGAGGGTGATGCACTGGTGGTGAGGGTGATGCACTGGTGGTGAGGGTGATGTACTGGTGGTGAGGGTGATGCACTGGTGGTGAGGGTGATGTACTTGTGGTGAGGGTGATGCACTGGTGGCGAGGGTGATGCACTGGTGGCGAGGGTGATGTACTTGTGGTGAGGGTGATGCACTGGTGGTGAGGGTGATGCACTGGTGGTGAGGGAGATGTACTTGTGGTGAGGGTGATGCACTGGTGGTGAGGGTGATGTACTTGTGGTGAGGGTGATGCACTGGTGGTGAGGGTGATGCACTGGTGGTGAGGGTGATGTACTTGTGGTGAGGGTGATGCACTGGTGGTGAGGGTGATGTACTTGTGGTGAGGGTGATGTACTGGTGGTGAGGGTGATGCACTGGTGGTGAGGGTGATGTACTTGTGGTGAGGGTGATGTACTTGTGGTGAGGGTGATGCACTGGTGGCGAGGGTGATGTACTTGTGGTGAGGGTGATGCACTGGTGGTGAGGGTGATGTACTTGTGGTGAGGGTGATGCACTGGTGGCGAGGGTGATGTACTTGTGGTGAGGGTGATGCACTGGTGGTGAGGGTGATGTACTTGTGGTGAGGGTGATGCACTGGTGGCGAGGGTGATGTACTTGTGGTGAGGGTGATGCACTGGTGGTGAGGGTGATGTACTTGTGGTGAGGGTGATGTACTTGTGGTGAGGGTGATGTACTTGTGGTGAGGGTGATGCACTGGTGGCGAGGGTGATGTACTTGTGGTGAGGGTGATGCACTGGTGGTGAGGGTGATGTACTTGTGGTGAGGGTGATGTACTTGTGGTGAGGGTGATGCACTGGTGGTGAGGGTGATGCACTGGTGGTGAGGGTGATGTACTTGTGGTGAGGGTGATGTACTTGTGGTGAGGGTGATGTACTTGTGGTGAGGGTGATGTACTTGTGGTGAGGGTGATGCACTGGTGGTGAGGGTGATGTACTTGTGGTGAGGGTGATGTACTTGTGGTGAGGGTGATGCACTTGTGGTGAGGGTGATGCACTGGTGGTGAGGGTGATGCACTGGTGGTGAGGGTGATGCACTGGTGGTGAGGGTGATGCACTGGTGGCGAGGGTGATGTACTTGTGGTGAGGGTGATGTACTTGTGGTGAGGGTGATGTACTTGTGGTGAGGGTGATGCACTGGTGGTGAGGGTGATGTACTTGTGGTGAGGGTGATGTACTTGTGGTGAGGGTGATGTACTTGTGGTGAGGGTGATGCACTGGTGGTGAGGGTGATGTACTTGTGGTGAGGGTGATGTACTTGTGGTGAGGGTGATGTACTTGTGGTGAGGGTGATGCACTGGTGGTGAGGGTGATGCACTGGTGGTGAGGGAGATGTACTTGTGGTGAGGGTGATGCACTGGTGGTGAGGGTGATGTACTTGTGGTGAGGGTGATGCACTGGTGGTGAGGGTGATGTACTTGTGGTGAGGGTGATGCACTGGTGGTGAGGGTGATGTACTTGTGGTGAGGGTGATGCACTGGTGGTGAGGGTGATGTACTTGTGGTGAGGGTGATGTACTTGTGGTGAGGGTGATGTACTTGTGGTGAGGGTGATGTACTTGTGGTGAGGGTGATGCACTGGTTGTGAGGGTGATGCACTGGTGGTGAGGGTGATGTACTTGTGGTGAGGGTGATGCACTGGTGGTGAGGGTGATGCACTGGTGGTGAGGGTGATGCACTGGTGGTGAGGGTGATGTACTTGTGGTGAGGGTGATGTACTTGTGGTGAGGGTGATGTACTTGTGGTGAGGGTGATGTACTTGTGGTGAGGGTGATGTACTTGTGGTGAGGGTGATGCACTGGTGGTGAGGGTGATGTACTTGTGGTGAGGGTGATGCACTGGTGGTGAGGGTGATGTACTTGTGGTGAGGGTGATGCACTGGTGGTGAGGGTGATGCACTGGTGGTGAGGGTGATGCACTGGTGGTGAGGGTGATGTACTTCTGGTGAGGGTGATGCACTGGTGGTGAGGGTGATGTACTTGTGGTGAGGGTGATGCACTGGTGGTGAGGGAGATGTACTTGTGGTGAGGGTGATGCACTGGTGGTGAGGGTGATGTACTTGTGGTGAGGGTGATGTACTTGTGGTGAGGGTGATGTACTTGTGGTGAGGGTGATGTACTTGTGGTGAGGGTGATGTACTTGTGGTGAGGGTGATGCACTGGTGGTGAGGGTGATGTACTTGTGGTGAGGGTGATGTACTTGTGGTGAGGGTGATGCACTTGTGGTGAGGGTGATGCACTGGTGGTGAGGGTGATGTACTTGTGGTGAGGGTGATGTACTTGTGGTGAGGGTGATGTACTTGTGGTGAGGGTGATGTACTTGTGGTGAGGGTGATGTACTTGTGGTGAGGGTGATGCACTGGTGGTGAGGGTGATGTACTTGTGGTGAGGGTGATGTACTTGTGGTGAGGGTGATGTACTTGTGGTGAGGGTGATGTACTTGTGGTGAGGGTGATGTACTTGTGGTGAGGGTGATGCACTGGTGGTGAGGGTGATGCACTGGTGGTGAGGGTGATGTACTTGTGGTGAGGGTGATGCACTGGTGGTGAGGGTGATGCACTGGTGGTGAGGGTGATGTACTTGTGGTGAGGGTGATGCACTGGTGGTGAGGGTGATGTACTTGTGGTGAGGGTGATGCACTGGTGGTGAGGGTGATGTACTTGTGGTGAGGGTGATGCACTGGTGGTGAGGGTGATGTACTTGTGGTGAGGGTGATGCACTGGTGGTGAGGGTGATGTACTTGTGGTGAGGGTGATGTACTTGTGGTGAGGGTGATGCACTGGTGGTGAGGGTGATGTACTTGTGGTGAGGGTGATGTACTTGTGGTGAGGGTGATGTACTTGTGGTGAGGGTGATGTACTTGTGGCGAGGGTGATGTACTGGTGGTGAGGGTGATTCACTGGTAGTGAGGGTGATGTACTTGTGGTGAGGGTGATGTACTTGTGGTGAGGGTGATGCACTGGTAGTGAGGGTGATGTACTTGTGGTGAGGGTGATGCACTGGTGGTGAGGGTGATGTACTTGTGGTGAGGGTGATGCACTGGTGGTGAGGGTGATGTACTTGTGGTGAGGGTGATGCACTGGTGGTGAGGGTGATGCACTGGTAGTGAGGGTGATGTACTTGTGGTGAGGGTGATGCACTGGTGGTGAGGGTGATGTACTTGTGGTGAGGGTGATGTACTTGTGGTGAGGGTGATGCACTGGTGGTGAGGGTGATGTACTTGTGGTGAGGGTGATGCACTGGTGGTGAGGGTGATGTACTTGTGGTGAGGGTGATGCACTGGTGGTGAGGGTGATGCACTGGTAGTGAGGGTGATGTACTTGTGGTGAGGGTGATGCACTAGTGGTGAGGGTGATGTACTTGTGGTGAGGGTGATGTACTTGTGGTGAGGGTGATGTACTTGTGGTGAGGGTGATGTACTTGTGGTGAGGGTGATGTACTTGTGGTGAGGGTGATGCACTGGTGGTGAGGGTGATGTACTTGTGGTGAGGGTGATGCACTGGTGGTGAGGGTGATGTACTTGTGGTGAGGGTGATGTACTTGTGGTGAGGGTGATGTACTTGTGGTGAGGGTGATGCACTGGTGGTGAGGGTGATGTACTTGTGGTGAGGGTGATGTACTTGTGGTGAGGGTGAAGCACTGGTGGTGAGGGTGATGTACTTGTGGTGAGGGTGATGTACTTGTGGTGAGGGTGATGCACTGGTGGTGAGGGTGATGTACTTGTGGTGAGGGTGATGCACTGGTGGTGAGGGTGATGTACTTGTGGTGAGGGTGATGTACTTGTGGTGAGGGTGATGCACTGGTAGTGAGGGTGATGTACTTGTGGTGAGGGTGATGCACTGGTGGTGAGGGTGATGTACTTGTGGTGAGGGTGATGTACTTGTGGTGAGGGTGATGTACTTGTGGTGAGGGTGATGCACTGGTAGTGAGGGTGATGTACTTGTGGTGAGGGTGATGTACTTGTGGTGAGGGTGATGTACTTGTGGTGAGGGTGATGTACTTGTGGTGAGGGTGATGTACTTGTGGTGAGGGTGATGCACTGGTAGTGAGGGTGATGTACTTGTGGTGAGGGTGATGCACTGGTGGTGAGGGTGATGTACTTGTGGTGAGGGTGATGCACTGGTAGTGAGGGTGATGTACTTGTGTTGAGGGTGATGTTCTTGTGGTGAGGGTGATGCACTGGTGGTGAGGGTGATGTACTTGTGGTGAGGGTGATGCACTGGTGGTGAGGGTGATGTACTTGTGGTGAGGGTGATGTACTTGTGGTGAGGGTGATGTACTTGTGGTGAGGGTGATGTACTTGTGGTGAGGGTGATGCACTGGTGGTGAGGGTGATGCACTGGTGGTGAGGGTGATGTACTTGTGGTGAGGGTGATGCACTGGTGGTGAGGGTGATGTACTTGTGGTGAGGGTGATGTACTTGTGGTGAGGGTGATGTACTTGTGGTGAGGGTGATGCACTGGTAGTGAGGGTGATGTACTTGTGGTGAGGGTGATGCACTTGTGGCGAGGGTGATGTACTTGTGGCGAGGGTGATGTACTTGTGGTGAGGGTGATGCACTGGTGGTGAGGGTGATGCACTGGTGGTGAGGGTGATGTACTGGTAGTGAGGGTGATGTACTTGTGGTGAGGGTGATGCACTGGTGGTGAGGGTGATGTACTTGTGGTGAGGGTGATGTACTTGTGGTGAGGGTGATGTACTGGTAGTGAGGGTGATGTACTTGTGGTGAGGGTGATGCACTTGTGGCGAGGGTGATGTACTTGTGGCGAGGGTGATGCACTGGTAGTTAGGGTGATGTACTGGTAGTGAGGGTGATGTACTTGTGGTGAGGGTGATGCACTGGTGGTGAGGGTGATGTACTTGTGGTGAGGGTGATGTACTTGTGGCGAGGGTGATGCACTGGTAGTGAGGGTGATGTACTGGTAGTGAGGGTGATGTACTTGTGGTGAGGGTGATGCACTGGTGGTGAGGGTGATGTACTTGTGGTGAGGGTGATGCACTGGTGGTGAGGGAGATGCACTGGTGGTGAGGGTGATGTACATGTGGTGAGGGTGATGTACTTGTGGTGAGGGTGATGCACTGGTGGTGAGGGTGATGTACTTGTGGTGAGGGTGATGTACTTGTGGTGAGGGTGATGCACTGGTGGTGAGGGTGATGTACTTGTGGTGAGGGTGATGCACTGGTGGTGAGGGTGATGTACTTGTGGTGAGGGTGATGTACTTGTGGTGAGGGTGATGTACTTGTGGTGAGGGTGATGCACTGGTGGTGAGGGTGATGTACTTGTGGTGAGGGTGATGCACTGGTGGTGAGGGTGATGTACTTGTGGTGAGGGTGATGTACTTGTGGTGAGGGTGATGTACTTGTGGTGAGGGTGATGTACTTGTGGTGAGGGTGATGTACTTGTGGTGAGGGTGATGCACTGGTGGTGAGGGTGATGTACTTGTGGTGAGGGTGATGCACTGGTGGTGAGGGTGATGTACTTGTGGTGAGGGTGATGTACTGGTGGTGAGGGTGATGTACTTGTACTGAGGGTGATGCACTGGTAGTGAGGGTGATGTACTTGTGGTGAGGGTGATGTACTGGTAGTGAGGGTGATGTACTTGTGGTGAGGGTGATGTACTTGTGGTGAGGGTGATGTACTTGTGGTGAGGGTGATGTACTTGTGGTGAGGGTGATGTACTTGTGGTGAGGGTGATGCACTGGTGGTGAGGGTGATGTACTTGTGGTGAGGGTGATGCACTGGTGGTGAGGGTGATGTACTTGTGGTGAGGGTGATGCACTGGTGGTGAGGGTGATGTACTTGTGGTGAGGGTGATGCACTGGTAGTGAGGGTGATGTACTTGTGGTGAGGGTGATGTACGGGTAGTGAGGGTGATGTACTTGTGGTGAGGGTGATGCAATGGTAGTGAGGGTGATGTACTTGTGGTGAGGGTGTTGTACTGGTAGTGAGGGTGATGTACTTGTGGTGAGGGTGATGCACTGGTGGTGAGGGTGATGCACTGGTAGTGAGGGTGATGTACTTGTGGTGAGGGTGATGTACTTGTGGCGAGGGTGATGCACTGGTAGTGAGGGTGATGTACTTGTGGTGAGGGTGATGCACTGGTGGTGAGGGTGATGCACTGGTAGTGAGGGTGATGTACTTGTGGTGAGGGTGATGTACTTGTGGTGAGGGTGATGTACTTGTGGTGAGGGTGATGTACTTGTGGTGAGGGTGATGTACTTGTGGTGAGGGTGATGTACTTGTGGTGAGGGTGATGCACTGGTAGTGAGGGTGATGTACTTGTGGTGAGGGTGATGTACTTGTGGTGAGGGTGATGTACTTGTGGTGAGGGTGATGCACTGGTGGTGAGGGTGATGTACTTGTGGTGAGGGTGATGTACTTGTGGCGAGGGTGATGTACTTGTGGTGAGGGTGATGTACTTGTGGCGAGGGTGATGTACTTGTGGTGAGGGTGATGCACTGGTGGTGAGGGTGATGTACTTGTGGTGAGGGTGATGTACTTGTGGTGAGGGTGATGTACTTGTGGTGAGGGTGATGCACTGGTGGTGAGGGTGATGTACTTGTGGTGAGGGTGATGCACTGGTGGTGAGGGTGATGTACTTGTGGTGAGGGTGATGCACTGGTGGTGAGGGTGATGTACTTGTGGTGAGGGTGATGTACTTGTGGTGAGGGTGATGTACTTGTGGAGAGGGTGATGTACTTGTGGTGAGGGTGATGCACTGGTGGTGAGGGTGATGTACTTGTGGTGAGGGTGATGTACTTGTGGTGAGGGTGATGCACTGGTGGTGAGGGTGATGTACTTGTGGTGAGGGTGATGTACTTGTGGTGAGGGTGATGTACTTGTGGTGAGGGTGATGTACTTGTGGTGAGGGTGATGTACTTGTGGTGAGGGTGATGTACTTGTGGTGAGGGTGATGTACTTGTGGTGAGGGTGATGCACTGGTGGTGAGGGTGATGTACTTGTGGCGAGGGTGATGTACTTGTGGTGAGGGTGATGCACTGGTGGTGAGGGTGATGTACTTGTGGTGAGGGTGATGTACTTGTGGTGAGGGTGATGTACTTGTGGCGAGGGTGATGTACTTGTGGTGAGGGTGATGCACTGGTGGTGAGGGTGATGTACTTGTGGCGAGGGTGATGCACTGGTGGCGAGGGTGATGTACTTGTGGCGAGGGTGATGTACTTGTGGTGAGGGTGATGCACTGGTAGTGAGGGTGATGTACTTGTGGTGAGGGTGATGCACTGGTGGCGAGGGTGATGTACTTGTGGCGAGGGTGATGTACTTGTGGTGAGGGTGATGTACTTGTGGTGAGGGTGATGCACTGGTGGCGAGGGTGATGTACTTGTGGTGAGGGTGATGCACTGGTGGTGAGGGTGATGCACTGGTGGTGAGGGTGATGTACTTGTGGTGAGGGTGATGCACTGGTGGCGAGGGTGATGCACTGGTGGTGAGGGTGATGCACTGGTGGTGAGGGTGATGCACTGGTGGTGAGGGTGATGCACTGGTGGTGAGGGTGATGCACTGGTGGTGAGGGTGATGTACTTGTGGTGAGGGTGATGTACTTGTGGTGAGGGTGATGTACTTGTGGTGAGGGTGATGCACTGGTGGTGAGGGTGATGTACTTGTGGTGAGGGTGATGTACTTGTGGTGAGGGTGATGTACTTGTGGCGAGGGTGATGTACTGGTGGTGAGGGTGATGTACTTGTGGTGAGGGTGATGCACTGGTGGTGAGGGTGATGTACTTGTGGTGAGGGTGATGCACTGGTGGTGAGGGTGATGTACTTGTGGCGAGGGTGATGTACTGGTGGTGAGGGTGATGTACTTGTGGTGAGGGTGATGCACTGGTGGTGAGGGTGATGTACTTGTGGTGAGGGTGATGTACTTGTGGTGAGGGTGATGCACTGGTGGTGAGGGTGATGTACTTGTGGTGAGGGTGATGTACTTGTGGTGAGGGTGATGCACTGGTGGTGAGGGTGATGCACTGGTGGTGAGGGTGATGCACTGGTGGTGAGGGTGATGCACTGGTGGTGAAGGTGATGTACTTGTGGTGAGGGTGATGCACTGGTGGTGAGGGTGATGCACTGGTGGTGAGGGTGATGCACTGGTGGTGAGGGTGATGCACTGGTGGTGAGGGTGATGCACTGGTGGTGAGGGTGATTCACTGGTGGTGAGGGTGATGCACTGGTGGTGAGGGTGATTCACTGGTGGTGAGGGTGATGCACTGGTGGTGAGGGTGATTCACTGGTGGTGAGGGTGATGCACTGGTGGTGAGGGTGATGTACTTGTGGTGAGGGTGATGTACTTGTGGTGAGGGTGATGTACTTGTGGTGAGGGTGATGTACTTGTGGTGAGGGTGATGCACTGGTGGTGAGGGTGATGTACTTGTGGTGAGGGTGATGTACTTGTGGTGAGGGTGATGTACTTGTGGTGAGGGTGATGTACTTGTGGTGAGGGTGATGTACTTGTGGTGAGGGTGATGTACTTGTGGTGATCGTGATGCACTGGTGGTGAGGGTGATGTACTTGTGGCGAGGGTGATGTACTTGTGGTGAGGGTGATGCACTGGTGGTGAGGGTGATGTACTTGTGGTGAGGGTGATGTACTTGTGGTGAGGGTGATGTACTTGTGGTGAGGGTGATGCACTGGTGGTGAGTGTGATGTACTAGTGGTGAGGGTCATGTACTTGTGGTGAGGGTGATGTACTTGTGGTGAGGGTGATGTACTTGTGGTGAGGGTGATGCACTGGTGGTTAGGGTGATGTACTTGTGGTGAGGGTGATGTACTTGTGGTGAGGGTGATGTACTTGTGGTGAGGGTGATGTACTTGTGGTGAGGGTGATGTACTTGTGGTGAGGGTGATGTACTTGTGGTGAGGGTGATGCACTGGTGGTGAGGGTGATGTACTTGTGGTGAGGGTGATGTACTTGTGGTGAGGGTGATGTACTTGTGGTGAGGGTGATGTACTTGTGGTGAGGGTGATGTACTTGTGGTGAGGGTGATGTACTTGTGGTGAGGGTGATGTACTTGTGGTGAGGGTGATGTACTTGTGGTGAGGGTGATGTACTTGTGGTGAGGGTGATGTACTTGTGGTGAGGGTGATGTACTTGTGGTGAGGGTGATGTACTTGTGGTGAGGGTGATGCACTGGTGGTGAGGGTGATGTACTTGAAGAGATAAATTAAAAATAATAGTTAATGGTTCACAGAGTTCCATTTTGCATTCCTTAAGAACCCTTGAAAAAACCTCATCAGGACCCGGTGACTTATTTTGCTTCAGTCTGTCTATCTGCTTCACAACCATCTCACTAGTGACTGTGATGTTACATAATTTATCTTCTTCTAGCCCACTGTAAAAATTAATTACTGGAATATTGTTAGTGTCTTCCTGTGTAAAAACTGAGAGAAAATAATTATTTAAAATCAAGCACATTTCATTCTCTTTGTCAGTAAGGTGCCCATAGTTATTTTTAAGGGGACCTATCTTATCTCTAACTTTTGTTCTGTAGACCTGGAAAAAACTTTTTGGGTTAGTTTTAGAATCCCTAGCAACTTTAATTTCATAGCCCCTTTTAGCTTTTCTTATCCCCTTTTTAATGTCCCTCTTAATGTCAATATACTGATTCATAAGATGACCCTCACCTCTCTTGATACGCCTATAAATTCCTTTCTTATGCCCTAGTAGATATTTGAGCCTATTATTCATCCATTTTGGGTCATTTCTATTTGATCTAATTTCTTTATATGTGATAAAAGCTCTTTGAGCAGCATGTATAGTGTTCAGAAAACTGTCATATTGATAGCTCTCTTCGTTACCCCAGTCAACAGATGATAAGTGTTCTCTAAGCCCATCGTAATCTGCTAAGCGAAAATCTGGGACTGTTACTGAGTTATCGCTACTATAGTACTTCCATTCAATGCTAAATGTAATTGATTTGTGGTCGCTAGCACCCAGTTCCTCTGAAATTTCTAAATTATTAACAAGGGATTCATTGTTTGCCATAACTAAGTCAAGCAGGTTATTTCCCCTTGTAGGTTCTGTCACAAACTGCTTCAAAAAACAATCCTGAACTACTTCTAAGAAGTCGTATGATTCTAAATTTCCAGTCAAGAAATTCCAATCAACATGACTAAAGTTAAAGTCTCCTAGAATTACTACATTATCGTGCCTTGTGGCCTTAACAATTTCCTCCCATAGTAGTTTCCCTTGGTCCCTATCTAAGTTTGGGGGACGGTATATCACTCCTAAAATCAGTTTTTCATGCCCCTCTGAAAATTCTGTCCAAACAGACTCTGTATGTGTTACTTCAGACTTAATACCCGTTTTTATGCAACAGTTCAAGCGTTCTCGGACATACAATGCCACCCCACCCCCCTTCCCGATACTTCTATTTACTTGGAACAATTTAAACCCCTGAATATGACATTCCGCAGGCATGTCCCGACTTTTTGAATTAAACCACATCTCAGTTAAGGCAAATACATCAATGTTAGCTACACTAGCAACTAATCTCAACTCGTCCATCTTATTCCTAGCACTACGGCAATTAGCATAAGAAACATTGAAAGACTCTCCTTTCTCTTTACCCTTCCTGCTCATTTCTGTTTTTCTACTAAACCTATTACTGTCCTTATCACCCAAGGTCCCTGGCTTTTCAATATCTATCTCGTTCTTATTATTACTAGTTCCCCTAGAACTCGTAATATTACTACACTGGGACTTCACTGTTTTCCTGCCAAAACCCATACCACTAACTATTCCTAGTTTAAAGTCCTAACTGCTCCCTCCACTGCAGTTGCCAGTGCTCCCACCCCACACCTAGATAAGTGAACCCCATCCCTAGCATACATGTCATTTCTGCCATAGAAGAGGTCCCAGTTGTCAATGAATGTTACCGCATTTTCCTTACAGTATTTGTCCAGCCAGCAATTGACACCAATTGCCCTGGACAACCATTCATTTCCAACTCCTCTCCTTGGCAAAATACCACATATGAGAGGGCTCCCACCCTTACTTCTAATTATTTCTATTGCTGACCTATACCTGCTAATCAGGTCCTCACTCCTACGTCTG
>NW_027197160.1:0-67637 GCF_038502225.1 Cherax quadricarinatus | reverse complement strand
CAAGTTGAAGATTGAGACACTTATGGCCCTTTGCTGTACATTCTACAAGATTGATGGACTGAACACATCGACTCCAGGTTGAGGGACTGATTACCTCATTCTCCTCCTCTCCTTACGCCTTCCTCTTTGTATTGGACTGATGAAGCCACTGTGTGGCGAAACGTTTCCTGAATAAAGATTCCCATATGCTGCATAAGTGTCTCAATCTTCAACTTGTCGGTTTTTCAAACCATTCATCACAACTGTCAGACACTGCAGCATCATGGGATCTTGTTACAAAGAATTCTTCAACACTTGTTCAACCTTTGGACGAAGACCTACTTCGACTAGTGGATGGTACCACTATGACCCCGCCTCCATCTGCTTCACGTCACCTCACTACAGTATATAAGCCACGTCTACGGCCCTATGCTGTACATTCTACAAGGTTGATGGACTGAACACATCGACTCCAGGTTGAGGGACTGATTACCTCATTCTCCTCCTCTCCTTACGCCTTCCTCTTTGTATTGGACTGATGAAGCCACTGTGTGGCGAAACGTTTCCTGAATAAAGATTCCCATATTCTGCATAAGTGTCTCAATCTTCAACTTGTCGGTTTTTCAAACCATTCATCACAACTGTCAGACACTGCAGCATCATGGGATCTTGTTACAAAGAATTCTTCAACACTTGTTCAACCTTTGGACGAAGACCTACTTCGACTAGTGGATGGTACCACTATGACCCCGCCTCCATCTGCTTCACGTCACCTCACTACAGTATATAAGCCACGTCTACGGCCCTATGCTGTACATTCTACAAGATTGATGGACTGAACACATCGACTCCAGGTTGAGGGACTGATTACCTCATTCTCCTCCTCTCCTTACGCCTTCCTCTTTGTATTGGACTGATGAAGCCACTGTGTGGCGAAACGTTTCCTGAATAAAGATTCCCATATGCTGCATAAGTGTCTCAATCTTCAACTTGTCGGTTTTTCAAACCATTCATCACAACACCCTTCCTGTTATATGCGCGTGATCCTCTATTTTCTGCACTAATCTCTTGAGAGGATCTGTGTCGAAGGTCTTTTGCAGTCCAAGAAAATGCTTTCAACCCACCCCTCTCTCTCGTGTCTTACTTCTGTAACTTTATCATAAAACTCAAAAAGGTTTGTGGCACTGGATTTGCCTTCCATGAAACCATGCTGGTTGTCGTTTATACTTTTGTTCCATTCCAGGTGCTCCACCACTCTCCTCGTGATAATCTTCTCCATAACTTTGCATACTATACACGTCAGTGACACTGGTCTGTAGCTCAGTGCCTCTTTTCTGCCTTCTATTTTAAAAATGGGAACTACATTTACCATCTTCCATACATAAGGTAGTGGCCCAGTTTCAAGGGATTTGTTGAAGATTGTGGTTAATGGGACACACAGCATTTCTGCTCCCTCTCTAAGGACCCACTGGGAGATATTGTCCGGTCCCATTGCCTTTGAGGTATCAAGGTCACTTAGTAGCTTCTTCACCTCCTCCTCAGTTGTGTGTATGTCACCCAGCACTTTTGGTTTATTCCCTGTTGGTGTCCCCCTCTGTCCTGTCTTTCCAGAGTCCTTCCTGTCTCCACTGTGAATACTTCCTTAAATCTCTTGTTGAGCTCCTCACATACCTCTTGATCCTTTCGTGTGAGTTCCCCCACCTTCTTTCGTCAGCATCATGACCTGGTCCTTGACTGTGCATACTCGTTTCCGGCTCTTCCACTGATCTCCTTGTTTTCCTGGGTCTTTTGCCTTCTGTACCTCTTCCATTCTCTAATGCACTTAGTTTTTTCCTCCCTACACCTTCTGGTAAACCAAGGACTCACTTTGGTCTTCCCATTAATTCTGTTGCCCTTCGGAATAAACCTTTCCTCTGCCTCCTTGCATTTTGTTGTTACATATTCCATCATTTTGTTCACTGACTTTCCTACCAGTTCTCATGCGCACTGAATCTCCCGCAGGAAATTCCTCATACCTGTGTAGTCCCCCCTTTTATAGGTTGGCTTTTCCCAATCGACTCCTGTTACCCTCTCCACTTGCAGCTCTACTATGTAATCAAAACTCAGAACCACGTGATCGCTGGCTGCAAGGGGCCTCTCACATGTGATGTCCCCAATGTCTGAACTGCTCAGGGTGAACACAAGGTCCAGTCTTGTTGGTTCATCCTCCTCTCTCTCTCTGGTAGTGTCCCTGACGTGCTGATGCATGAGGTTTTCCAGTACCACATCCATCATCTTGGCTCTCTATGTGTCAGGACCCCTGTGAGGTTCCAGGTTTTCCCAGTCGATCTCCCTATGGTTGAAATTTCCCATAACCAGTAACTGTGCTCTGCATGATTGAGCTCTTCCAGCCACCTCAGCCAGTGTGTCCACCATCGCTCTGTTGTTCTTTTCATATTCCTTTCTTGGCCTCTTGCAGTTCTATGGTAGGTTATACATCACTGCAATGACTACTTTATGTTCCCCAGACTGAATTGAACTTACTATGTAGTCCCGTTCTCCAGTCTCGCTTCGCCTTCCGTTTCCTCACAACCCCATCGATTTTTTATGAGTAGTGCAACCCCTCCTTCCCCTCTGCTCCTGTCTTTCCTCAAGATCTGATATCCCAGTGGGAAGACTGCATCTGTTATTGTCTCAGTGAGTTTCATTTCTTTGACTGCTATGATGTCTGGGGACTTCTCATTGATTCTTTCATGCCACTCCTCATATTTATTTGATAATTCATCTGCGTTCGTGTACCACTCTTCAACTTCTTATCTATCACGGTGGTCCTGGTAAAATATTGGAGTTGGGGGAGCAGGAGCCCTGGAGGGGGCCTATTGGGGTTTGCAGTGTGGGTGGGGTTTCTGATGACGGGAGAGTGAGGGCAGAGTGCCCATGGGGAGCCGCTGTAGGGGTGGAGTTTGTGATTTGGGGGGTGGGGAGAGAGGGAACAGTGCGTGGGTTTTGGCTTAGATTGTTCAGTTGCATTGGGGTTGTCGCAGTTTGGGTGGGGTTTGTGATCGGGGGTGGGGGTGGGGGCAGAGTGCTCATACATAAGTGTACGTAAGTATCCATAGGATGGGAGTATACCCTTTCCTATGGCTACCCATCAGCTGTACACAGTTATACCAGCTATATACCTGCATGTTGCTGAGTTGGAAGGAGGTACACGTTTTTTCTTCTAGCACAAGAGGGCGATTCCAGGGTGCTTGCTGCAGATATTGGTTGCAGGACACTTGATGTAGGCTACAAGGTTAGTTGTAAAGTGTAACTTTTTGATGCAAAGTTTCCAAAAATTGGGGTGCGTTTATCCTTGTTGGGCATAGAATGATTCTGGTGGTACCCATTGGAGGGTCATTGTTTGGGGTCTTTGGAGAGTTGTGTTGATGATGTAGTCGGTGGTGTTCCTTGGTTGTGAAGGGTTTTCTTTATCTGTTATATAGAGTTCCTGGATGTCGTATAATTGTCTCTTATTTTGTTTATCTAGCCTGACATTTACTACATTGATCTCCTGTTGAATGTATAGATCTTCCATTCTTAATCTGTCTCTTTGTCTGGTGTCCATGATAAAGTGGAGTGTTCTGTTCTACTCTTTGTAGCTGTAACATGTTTGATTTAGTTGTTAATGGCATAGGCACGCAAGGGTATTCAAGCATAGGTTCCATTATCGTCGTGTAAAGTGCTTCTTGATGTCGGAGGGGACTTCTTTGACTGTAAATAGTTGGCTGAGGCGGATTTTTGCAAGGTTCACCTTTTCGGAAATGTGAGATATGGAGTGGAGCAACCTGTGGATCTCATACCCAAAGGTCTTTTTCGGATTTCTAATGACAATGGAGATACTTCCTTTGTCTTCTATAGTTGTTGCAAAACAGCCGATGGTCCTGATAAGGACTTTCTCTGGATTGGTCGTGGTTCTCCAATTTTTCTCCCAGCTGAATATTCATCGTAGTTCTGCATTAATTTTCTCTATTACCCTTCTATGCTTGTTTTTTCCCGATATGGGGGAGGATAATACTACGTGGTTAACATCATCTGCAAATTTTGTGAAGATGGTATCGTTGAATTCAGGTTGGGGGAGATCGTTTACTTATATGTTGAAGAGTATTGGGCTGTTCCACGAGCTCTGTGGTACACCAGCTGTCGGTGTGAAAGGTTGCCGATGAAGATGGGGATAATGCTTTTTCCTGTAAAGAAGATGTATATGAGTCTGAGAAAGGGTCAGTTGTGGTCCGGAAGGTCGGCAAGTTTGAATATGTCGCCATCGTGACACAGGCTGTCACAGGTTTTGTGTACATCCTTGGATGCAATTAAGGCAAGGATTCCCTGTTTCCTCAGGCTGTCTACCACATCAAAGATGATACTGATAGTGTGTTGGGTTCCACGGTGGGTCCTGAAACCAAACTGCCAAACCTTATCAGTTCCTCTCAGTATTTACATATGCCGTTATCATGTCCCCCAGTCTCTTCTGTCCTCTAGTGTCATCAGGTCGATTTCCCTTAACCTCTCGACGTCGGACATACCCCTTAGCTCGAAGACCAGTTTTGTTTGAAACCTTTGAACTTTTTCTAATTTCTCGACTTACTTGACCAGGTTTGGGTTCCATACTAGTGCTGCATGCTACAATATGGGCCTGACATACACGGTACACAGAGTCTTGAACGATTCCATGCTAAGGCATCGGAACACTATTCTTAGTACAAAGACTTCAACGCTTGCCCAACCTTTGGACGACGACCTACTTACAATAGTGGCAGGTCCCACTGTGATCCCGCCTCCTCCTGCTTCACCTCATCTGACTACAGTATATAAGCCACTTCTCTGGCCCTATGCTGCATTTCCTACAAGAGTGATGGACTCAACACATCGATTCCAGGTTGAGGGACTGATTACCTCAAACTTCTCCTCTCCTTACCCATTTCTTCTTTGTATTGGACTGATGAAGCCACTGTGTGGCGAAACGTTTCTTCAATAAAGATTCCCATGTGTTGCATAAGTGTCTCAATTCTTCAACTTCTCGGTTTTCTAAACCATTCATCACACTGTTCTTAGGTTTGTCCAGCGACCATATACTGAAGCTTTTATTTGGCTGATGTGTGCCTCAGGAGATGGTTCAGTACTCACCCCAAGATCCTATTCCTTGAGTTAGGTTTGCAGTTTTTGGTGCCTTAGCCTATACTCAGTCTGTTTTCTTCTTTGCCCTTCCCCAATCTTCATGACTTTGCACTAGATGGGGATAAAGTTCAGGAGCCAGTTGCTGGACCAGGCTTCCAGCCTGTGTAAATCCCTTTGTAGTCCTGCCTGATCCTCATCCAACTGAATTCTCTTCATTAGCTTCACATCGTCTGTAAATAGGGACTTTCCCTTGTGTCATTCACATTTACCAGAAAGAACACAGGCTCTAGGGTTGACCTTTGAGAGACCCCGTTCGTCACAGACGCTCACTCTGACACCTTGTCATGTCTCATCACTTGTTGTTCCCTTCCTCTCAGTTATTCTCTGATTAATTGCAGTGCATTTCCCATTATTCCTGCATACTTCTCTAGCTTTTGCACAAATCTCTTCTTACAGTCGAAGAAACTGCCGTGTTCCCATACCTCTGTCTCCTGTCGCATGTCTGTTACGTTACTGTAAGTCTCCAGTAGATTTGTGATGCAGAATTTCCCTTTCCTGAAGCCGAGCTGATTGTCATGTATGAGCCCATTCCTTTCTAGTTCCTCCACCAATCCTCACCTGATAATCTTCTCCATGACTTTACATACTACACATGTCAGCGACACAGGTCTGTAGTTTAGTGCTACCTGTCTGTCTCGTTTCTTAAAAATTGGTATTACATTTGTTGCCTCCCACACCTCAGGCAGTTGCCCTGTTTCAATTGATTTACTGAAAATTGTTGTTAGTGGTGCACAGTGAATCAGAACCCTAAGAGCGATGTTATCTGGTCTCACCGCCTTCGAGGTATGTAGTTATCCTAGTAGTTTCTTCACCACTTCCTCAGTTGTGTGCAGTGTGTACAGCACTTGCTGGTGCACCATACTCCCTCAGTTTGCTGAAAGCCTCTCTGTCTCCACTGTGAATACCTGCCTGAATCATGAGCTCAGATCCTCACATACTTCCTGGTTTCTCCCTGTAAGTTCCCCTCCTTCCTTCCTCAGCATGATTACCTGATTTTTAACAGGTACTTTCCTCCTGATGTGTCTGTATAACAACTCTGAGCCAGATTTGGCTTTTGATGCTGTTTTATTCTCGTATTGCTGCTGCACCTCTCTCTTTATGCATGCATATTCATTTTTGGCCCTTCTGCTCAACTCTGTGATTTTCCAAGTCCTTTTCCTACTATACTTTTTCCATGCTCTAGCACACTTGGCTTTGGCTTCTCTACACCTCCGAGTAAATGATGGGCTCATTCTTGTCTTCCAATTGTTTCAGTTACCTCTTTTCTTGATGTTTGGTTTCTTCGGTCCTTTCCGTGCTTCTTCACTCTTTATTGTTATCTCTATTATTTCCTTGAAACTCAGGACCACAAATCGCTAGCGCCGAAGGGCGATTTGAGTGTGATTTTCCCCTATGTGTTCAATGTGAATATGAGGTCCAGCATCTGTGGTTCATTATGTCATCTTTCTCTGGTTGTGCCCCTAACATGTTGGTACATGAAGCTTTCCAGCACCACCTAAAGCATCTTGGCTCTTCTCGACTGCAGTCCCCCATGTGGCTCCAGATTTTTCCAGTCTGTCTCCTTGTGGTTGAAATCCCACATGATGAGTAACTTTGCCCTACTTATGTGGGACCTTCTGGCCACCTCAGCTAGTATGGCCACCATCGCTTTCATCCTCTCACTGTATTCTTTGTCTTGGTCTCCTACTGTTTGACGATGGGCTGTATCATTACTTTGGACCCCCACTTAGAAGTGTTAGTAATATGTAGTCATCTGCTTTATCTCTGACTAGTCCTCCAATCTCGTCAAAATTCCATTGCTTTTTGATGAACAGTGAAACTTCTGCTCTCTCCTCTGTTCCCTCTGTCTTTCTGCAGGACCTTGTATCCAAATGGTAAGAACACATCTGTTATCACCACCTGAGCTTTGTCTCTATGAGTGCTATGATGTCTGGGGATGTCTCAGTGACTTTTTGCTGTCATTTGTCACTGTCATTTGATATTCTACCTGTGTTGGTGTACCATAGCTTCAGCTTCGTTTCCAAAACTATATTCAGGGAGATGGCTGTTGTTGGTGCAGGCTGAGGGTATGATAGGCAAGGCTGGATATTATGGTAGGCTTGGAATTTTACCAGTCAAGTCTACCTTTCGAGATAAAATGAAGTAAACTTAGCTTCAATAATGATTCAGACTTCTTGCAGCCTCATTCAAGAAGTCTACTTCGTGTGAATCGTGGTATCCCCACATCTGAGCGGTAGAATAACGAGTAGTAATTATATAATTTTCCACAAAGGAGTGTATATTTCAGCATTTCATTCTTTATTCGAAATGCTTAGTAGCAGTTGTACTCACTTGGTTTGGGCTTAAAGCCCAAACATAACGACCTGGAATAGGGCAGCCCTAATCTGTTTGAGTCTGCCTAAAACTGCAGTTTACTTGGCTTTACAAGAGATTAAGACTTGGTGTTGACAGAACCATTAAGGCCGATATCGGTGACTTGATTGAACTGAAGGCTTGAGTGTCTCAGGGAATGTTGCATTGATGTTCACCACAACATCGGGAATATTCTGCAATGCCTTGCTACCAGTTGCACTACACTATTTAGTTCCGTCATTTGTTCATAGTTTTGTGGGATTATTCACAACAGGAGGAACACAGATACACAATAACACTGCATAATTAGTTCTACTGCATTTTTCCTGGCTTATATAAGAGAATTAGTCTAACTTTTCTAATTTCCTGTTATTGTTAGAGTTAGTAAGAGTCAAAGGAAGCACTGGTCACTACTGTACCTTTGTCTTTTGTTCGAGGAGGCAACCCTTTCGTGTCACACGTTTCTCGTCCATTCCTTGAAGCAATCTGATCGCCACCCTTTGCAATCTCGCTCATCAGGCATCTCTACAAAGGATATACTGAACTCAGCAGTATTTCTCTTCCTTGCTAAACACTGTAAGAGTATTCATTACAAGATGGTAGATTTTTTTATTATCTAGCTATAAACTACAATTCGTAATATTCCAAAACTGTAGATAAAGTGGGTGCAGGAATTCCCTTAATTTTCCTGCTAAGGGAAAGAGAGTAATTACTTCAATTTAATTGTCACTTGTACTTGCAATGAAAACTGAACTCTAGCAATGAGAAGATGGCGTGACTATGACACTGATACAAACACATGTTTTAATTAATCTGTTTATGAGGAAGAGAGTCCATTAGCGCTCTTCCAAGAGGGGTGAAGCTCTCAGGGGGTTGAAGGGGGCTAAGAAGGCTGAGAAATACCTCGTTTACTGGAGAATTTTTTCCACAGTAGGCTTGTGTTGTGGTGGTATTAGTGTTGGAGGGGTTGGGGAGTGTGGGTGCTAAGTGTGGTTTGTTTCTGGTTATTGTGTTTGGTAGGAATTGAGAGGTACCTGTGGGTGCCTCTGTGGGCAATTGTGTTTGTTGTTTTCCTTGAGGCTGTGCTTCCCTGTCTATCGGAATTTGCTCTGTCTCCCCTACCTGGTTCTGGCACCTTACTCTCTCTTGCAGTTGTTCTCATTCTTTTTGTGTTCTTTTGTGGTCAAAGTACACTCACTTGTATTATGTAGAATCTTTTAACTGTGGTTTCCTCCGTAGGATCTTGTTTCATTTCCATCTTGCAAGTCAATTTGATTGGACAATTCTTTACCCTCATCTACTGCCTAAATCTCCGATAATTTGTTAGTTAGATCAATTCCTCTCATGTTCCTATGATGATACTTTCAATATCTTTTACTTCTCCCTGTCTTATTTCGTCATAGTCTTCCCCTCCACCCTATGGAGCCTCATGAATAATAAGCAACGTTTCCCTCTCATCTTCTCATTTCTCTCCATATATCTGGTTCAAATTTAAGTATCTCCTTCGTGGTTTCCCTTATTTTCCTGCATATGTCCCAGTGGCCTAATATCATTTCTTCAAAGAAAGTCTTTGTTCCTTATCCTCCTAAAGTCCCCTCAATGTCTTCTAATGTTCCTGCATGCAGCACCTTGCTCCAATCATTCCTTACCTCTATATTCCAATTCAGCACTTCCAGTTAATCAGCCTGGCTCTGCACCTTTGCCTCAGTAGCAGCAGCTCATAATTTTCACTTCTTGTTCTCTGTAAATATGCTCTCCTCCACTGAATTGCAAAACTTGCTTAGTTTCTCTTTGCACATTCGTTCCACTGTGCTCTTGATCCGTTCTGCCAATGCTGCTTTATCATCCCAGTCATCCCCAGTACCTTTGTCTCTCCATCCTCCTGTGTGTGTGTGTGTGTGTGTGTGTGTGTGTGTGTGTGTGTGTGTGTGTGTGTGTGTGTGTACTCACCTAGTTGAGGTTGCGGGGGTCGAGTCCGAGCTCCTGGCCCCGCCTCTTCACTGATCGCTACTAGGTCACTCTCCCTGAGCCGTGAGCTTTATCATACCTCTGCTTAAAGCTATGTATGGATCCTGCCTCCACTACATCGCTTCCCAAACTATTCCACTTACTGACTACTCTGTGTGTGTGTGTGTGTGTGTGTGTGTGTGTGTGTGTGTGTGTGTGTGTGTGTGTCTCCTCTTCCATGACGTGAAAATGTAAACGTATTTCAAAAATGCCAAGTGATCAAGTGGATGAAGGGAGTAGTTGGTAAAATGATTAAATTCTCTAAGTGTTTAGCCCCAGCCTTCCTCTTTATGTAGCGAGCTAGTGTAAGGCGGGACACCACCATCTTCCAGCTCACTCACTGATACAGATTATTATAAGTGTAAAATTATTATGAAAAGTGTAAAAATATACAAAATAATATGAGTTATTACAGAAAAATTGCTGTATTATTATCCATATCCATCTTGCAATGCCGGTTGGGTATAACAGTGCAACTTTATGTCAGTTATTAGCAATTAAACAATAAACACATAAAATAAATCATGGACAATGTGTCGGACTACATTCTTGGCCCTGCAGGATATATTTCTACATGTCCATGCCAGGTTATATTACTTTATACCAGCTGCCGATTATTATATATGTGAATGTACATGTTGAAGAATTTTACACTATTTTCGTTCTTATTCGGCAGGTTATGTCTCGCTAGAATTATTCCAGAACCCTCTTGAAGAGGGGCGCTTTGATGCTGGCGACACCACAGTGTTTGACTTTTACATATTGTCGTTTTGTCTTGAATATATAAATAATAATCCATACCATGAAATAACGCTGCATGTTCATGCTAGTTAACACCACAAGGTCGTGAGAGGTAGCATCCCACAATGTTTTGACAAGTACAAAAGTTTTAGCCCAAATTGCTTCATAACGACGAGTGGTGGTTCAAGGAATAATCACTCTAAAATGTCCTCCCTTTATAGAACCAATTGGAGGGAATGGGCTACACGCAACGCTAGGTTTTTTTTCTCAGTCTCAGTACTTCTACTTTAGAGTAAAAGACACGACAAGTATGGATATTACCAATAGTGAATTACTATGTGAACTACTATCCAATAAAATAAGAGCTAAAGAAATTAACATACACAAAAGGAATCAATAATAATATGCGTGTGCAAATTTTAAATATATTTGTCTTCTTTGTTTGTTGTGTGTGCTATATATTTTAGAGTATTCATTTCCGTTCCAATATACGTTTAAATTCTAATTAAGTGACTAAATATTATTTTTACGTAATTTAATTGCAGTGTATGTTTCAGACCAATTTTTTAACGATGGTAAGAGCAATGAATAAACGAGGATTTTTATGTTTTAAGTATAGTGTGTGCTTAGTGTGTTTTAAAGTGGCAGAGGTTTTGCGCAGAAAAAAGGGGCGCGATGCTTTAGGGATAATGGGAACACATTTACGTCATCTCCCAGAGAACAGCAAAAATTCCTAGACTGATAATGTTTCTGATAAAATATCATTTGTCACCTGCAACACTACGATGGAGAAGGAAGACAATACAAAGAGAGCGGAAATAAAGGAAATGGATCTCGGGAGAAGGAAAGACAGTAAGAGTGGAAACAATGGACGGTGGATGTAAGAAAAGAATATCAACAAAGGTGAGAAGGAGAAAATATGGAGGAATAGATGGGAGACACATCAGGAAAAGAAACAGTGAAACAAGGAAGGGAAAGACGGGGAGGAGAAAGGTTAGGTAAGTTTAAAAATCCGGAAAAGAGAATGAAAAAGAACGTGTTATAAGAAGAACATAAGCAAGAAGGAACACTGCTACAGGCCTACTGACCCATGCAGAGCAGGTCCATGTCCCCATCCCCCGGATTAGACCAATGACCCACCCAGTCTGGTCATCCCCACTCAAGGATGGAGCACTGTACCAGACCCAGCAGCACAAGCTAGTCAGGTCCAACTCATACCCACCCACACCCACTCATGCATTAATCTAACCTATTTTTTAAACTACACAACGTTTTAGCCTCAATAACTGTACTCGGGAGCTTGTTCCACTCATCCACAACTCTATTACCAAACCAGTGCTTTCCTATATCCTTCCTGAATCTGAATTTTTCCAACTTGAAACCATTGCTGCGAGTCCTGTCTTGGCTGGAAATTTTCAGCACGCTATTTACATCCCCTTTATTTATTCCTGTTTTCCATTTATACACCTCGATCATATCCCCCTAATTCTACGCCTTTCGAAAGAGTGCAGATTCAGGGCCTTCAGTCTATCCTCATAGGGAAGATTTCTGATACATGGGATCATCTTTGTCATCCTCCTTTGTACGTTTTCCAGAGCATTTATAGCCATTCTGTAATACGGTGACCAGAACTGAGCAGCATAGTCTAAATGAGGCCTAACCAAGGATATATAGAGTTGAAGAACAACCTGAGGACTTCTATTATTTATACTTCTAGATATGAAGTCAAGAATTCTGTTAGCTTTATTGCGAACACTAATGCTCTGTTTTCTTGGTTTTAGGTTACTGCTAACGAGAACTCCTAAATCCTTTTCGCAATCGGTAGTATTAAGATCTACATTATTTAGTTTATATGTGGCATTTAGAACTTTGCATTTGTCAATATTACACTGCATCTGCCACTCCTCCGACCATTGCGTCAGTCTATTCAAATCATCCTGGAGTGCTCTAATGTCCTCATTAGAATGAATTGGACGGCCTATTTTGGAGTCATCAGCAAATCTGCTTATGTCGCTATTTATTCCCTCATCTATGTCGTTTATGTAAATTGTGAACAACAACGGGCCCAACACTGACCCCTGAGGAACACCGCTTGTGACGTGCCCCCATTCTGATTTCTCCCCATTTATGCAAACTCTCTGCTGTCTATTTGTCAGCCATGCCTCTACCCAGGAAAAAATTTCTACTCCTATTCCGTGTGCCCTAAGTTTCCTCAGTAGCCTCTGGTGTGGAACTCTATCGAAAGCCTTACTGAAGTCCATATACACAATATCATATTCATTACCAAGATCTACCTCCTCAAACACCTTAGTGAAAAAAGTTAGTAAATTCGTAAGACAGGAACGACCCTTTGTAAAACCGTGTTGAGTATCATAAATCAATCTGTGCCTGTAAAGATGGCTACGAATTGCTTCGGCAATTATTGATTCCATAAATTTTCCCAGTATGGAGGTAAGGCACTCTCACACACACACAAACACACACACACACACACACACACACACACACACACACACACACACACACACACACACACACACACACACACACACACACACACACACACTCACACACACACACACACACACACACAAACACACACACACACACACACATACATATATATATACATATATATATATATATATATATATATATATATATATATATATATATATATATATATATATATATATATATATATATATATATATATATATATATATATATATATATATATATATATATATATATATATATATATATATATATGTATATATATATATATATATATACATATATATATTTATATATATATATATATATATATATATATATATATATATATATATATATATATATATATATATATATATATATATATATATATATATATATATATATATATATATATATATATATATATATATATATATATATATATATATATATATATATATATATATATATATATATATATATATATATATATATATATATATATATATATATATATATAAAGATAATCCCTCCAAACTACATATATGTATATATATATATATGAAAATATATATATATATATATATATATATCACACATTATCACTGCTTTTGCATATATATATATATATATATCCCTCCAAACTGCCAATATCCCAAACCCCTCCTTTAAAGTGCAGGCATTGTACTTCCCATTTCCAGGACTCAAGTCCGACTATAAGAAAATAACCGGTTTCCCTGAATCCCTTCATATATATATATATATATATATGTATATATATATATATATATATATATATATGCTTTCCATATATATATATATATATATGCTTTTATATCCACACCTTCTCCTAATTTCCACACTCCGAATATAATATTTACACCACACATATCCATGCCTCCAACCGTCTCCTCGCTGCTGCATATATATATATATATATTTCATATATATATATATATATATATATAATATGATTAACCTCATCCTTCATAAATCCATCCGAGGTACCACCTCTAGAACTGCCCTGGGACCCTCATCCTCAGAGAAAGGAATAAACTTGCTTCAGGGAAAACTCAAGGTTCTCCCTGAAGCTGTTTTAGAATTTTCTCCTACCTCCCCCTATATTTAATGTATAATTTATTTAAAGACAAAATACATTGACAAAACATTCACAAAAATACAATAGAGAGTAAAACAACATAGATAACAACTCAGAGCTACATCTCGAATACTTCGTCCAGCTCCCCGGCGGTGGGCCGCATGCCCAGAATGCTGCAGGCATTTCCTCTCTGGATCGAAACACTGAGTCTCTGAAAGAGGAAGATGGTCGCCCTGTGGTCCTTGGTTTCTATGATGAGCTTTTCACCCAGCTCTATGAGGAACTTTAGAGCACACTTGCCCCATGCTTTGAGGGTCTCTGACTCTATTGGGATGAAGTTATAGCAAGGGGGAAGGTCTCTAGGTCTCCCTGTGGCTGGCAACTCCACCCCCTTCCACTACGGAGTATGGCAAGTAGGCGTCTGCCAATGTGGCTTTCCATCCTTCCAGGGTAGCATAGTGGCTCCATCAGGATGATTTTGACTTCCGTCAGACCTCTGCACTTGGGGTTCCCTTTGAGCTGGGCAACGGGCTGTGGCAAGGCTTCCCTTTATGATGTCATTGACCTCCTCATGTCTGGCATACTTCCCTTCTGCTGTGTGACACACGAGACCATGAAGTCCGAATTGATCAGCTGTCGCCCTGCAGCAAATACACCGGTGTTCTTTGACGATGGGGGCGGCTAGGGGAAGAGCAACACCAATCCGAATGGCCTGTGGGTCGAGACGGGTGCCCAGGGAGGAATTGGAAACAGCTAACAGGAAATCTCCTGAGTGTGTTGCCTTCACTCCCAGGAGACGAGCTTTGTCCTTCCCAGAAGCGTTGGTGAGCATTATGTTGGCGATTTTTTCCATGATAGGCTTGTCTCAGTGGGACTGTTTGTGCTCTTTTGGAGAAGCTGGTTTTACTGGAGAAGTCTGCAAGGGTTTCCCACCACATTGCTGCTTCAGTAAACCTGAGTCTTTAGCTTATACCACGTCTCTGAAGCGTTCGGGGACAATCTTCTTCACTAATGCACTGGAAGCCAAACACGAAGCCAGAAAAACAGGAAAAGCGATATGCGTTGTTTTGAGCACCCCTATACCTCCCAGTCGCACTGGGAGGGTTGCCTGATCCCATTGCTGATCCTCTAGTGACAGGTTCAGTGCCTTCTTAAAGGTTAATATCAGGTGTGCGTCATATTCGTCGAGTGCTGGGTTGTCAAAAGAGGGTGCACACCTCAGGAAGTGAGTCGTGGCATAGTAAGACACCTTGTGAGGAGATACAGAGCATCATGGGCATCCAGATTGCTTATTCTCTCCTCGACTCTCATCAGGTGATTCAATTTGTCATTGAAGATAGTGTCGATGGCCTGGTGACCCAGCGGTGCTCCAAAGAGGGTACTCTTGGACGGAGTCCAATTGCAGTGTAACCTCCTGCAGATCCTGCTGGAAATGACACAATCACCTTATAAACTTCTGATTCTGAAAAAATTAATTGTTCAGTGATTGGGTCTTCCTCAGGGTTGTAGTTGATGGCTATGGTTGGATGCTTTTCTCTTAGTGCTTTGGCCGTGGTCCCATATTTGGGAGCTACAATGTCGTCACTTATAATTATTCTGATTGCTCCCACTGCGTTACTTTCTTCGATTTTTTGCTAACCTGTGCGCAAATTTTCTCGTTTTCAGTAGAACTATTCTTGAGTCTACCTTTGTGATTCCTGCGATGATGGGGCAGAGGGACATAGTTATCCTTTCTTGGGTAGTTGCGCACTGCCTTGATAACTGACGTGGTTAGCAGTTTGCCTCGTTTTTCAGGAACTGCAAGACAGACATTGCCGAACAGGAGGAGGTTGCTCCATGTTTGGATGGTGCCTCGGGCTTCTGTGTTGGTGAATTTCTCTGCTGCATATGGGCGATCCGAGTTAGGGATGTGGGATAGGGTACTGCTAGCAGTGAATTTAAATGCCAATGGAAGGTTATCGCAAGTGAGGAGGTTGCCACTTGAATTACCATCTGCCTGTGGAGGCTGTGGGCTGCTCTCTGCAGGGAGCATATGTGATCCCGCACACCCATGGTGTACACGAATGCGGCCAGCCCTGCTGCGTGCTCGAAACTCTCCACACACCTGACCTGAGCCTCTTCTTTCACTGTTGGGTGTATATATATATATATATAATATATATATATATATATATATATAATATATATATATATAATATATTTATATATATATATATTTTTTTTTTTTTTTTTTTCAACAAGTCGGCCGTCTCCCACCGAGGCAGGGTGACCCAAAAAAGAAAGAAAATCCCCAAAAAGAAAATACTTTCATCATCATTCAACACTTTCACCACACTCGCACATTATCACTGTTTTTGCAGAGGTGCTCAGAATACAACAGTCTAGAAGCATACACATATAAAGATACACAACATATCCCTCCAAACTGCCAATATCCCAAACCCCTCCTTTAAAGTGCAGGCATTGTACTTCCCATTTCCAGGACTCAAGTCCGACTATATGAAAATAACCGGTTTCCCAGAATCCCTTCACTAAATATTACCCTGCTCACACTCCAACAGATCGTCAGGTCCCAAGTACCATTCGTCTCCATTCACTCCTATCTAACACGCTCACGCACGCTTGCTGGAAGTCCAAGCCCCTTGCCCACAAAACCTCCTTTACCCCCTCTTTCCAACCCTTTCGAGGACGACCCCTACCCCGCCTTCCTTCCCTATAGATTTATATGCTTTCCATGTCATTCTACTTTGATCCATTCTCTCTAAATGACCAAACCACCTCAACAACCCTTCTTCTGCCCTCTGACTAATACTTTTATTAACTCCACACCTTCTCCTAATTTCCACACTCCGAATTTTCTGCATGATATTTACACCACACATTGCCCTTAAACAGGACATCTCCACTGCCTCCAACCGTCTCCTCGCTACTGCATTTACCACCCAAGCTTCACACCCATATAAGAGTGTTGGTACTACTATACTTTCATACATTCCCTTCTTTGCCTCCATAGATAACGTTTTTTGACTCCACATATACCTCAACGCACCACTCACCTTTTTTCCCTCATCAATTCTATGATTAACCTCATCCTTCATAAATCCATCCGCCGACACGTCAACTCCCAAGTATCTGAAAACATTCACTTCTTCCATACTCCTCCTCCCTAATTTGATATCCAATTTTTCTTTATCTAAATCATTTGACACCCTCATCACCTTACTCTTTTCTATGTTCACTTTCAACTTTCTACCTTTACACACATTCCCAAACTCATCCACTAACCTTTGCAATTTTTCTTTAGAATCTCCCATAAGCACAGTATCATCAGCAAAAAGTAACTGTGTCAATTCCCATTTTGAATTTGATTCCCCATAATTTAATCCCACCCCTCTCCCAAACACCCTAGCATTTACTTCCTTTACAACCCCATCTATAAATATATTAAACAACCATGGTGACATTACACATCCCTGTCTAAGACCTACTTTTACCGGGAAGTAGTCTCCCTCTCTTCTACACACCCTAACCTGAGCCTCACTATCCTCATAAAATCTCTTTACAGCATTTAATAACTTACCACCTATTCCATATACTTGCAACATCTGCCACATTGCTCCTCTATCCACTCTATCATATGCCTTTTCTAAATCCATAAATGCAATAAAAACTTCCCTATCTTTATCTAAATACTGTTCACATATATGCTTCAATGTAAACACCTGATCTACACATCCCCTACCCACTCTAAAACCTCCTTGCTCATCCGCAATCCTACATTCTGTCTTACCTCTAATTCTTTCAATTATAACCCTACCGTACACTTTTCCTGGTATACTCAGTAAGCTTATTCCTCTATAATTTTTACAGTCTCTTTTGTCCCCTTTCCCTTTATATAAAGGGACTATACATGCTCTCTGCCAATCCCTAGGTACCTTCCCCTCTTTCATACATTTATTAAACAAAAGTACCAACCACTCCAACACTATATCCCCCCTGCTTTTAACATTTCTGTCATGATCCCATCAGTTCCAGCTGCTTTACCCCCTTTCATTTTACGTAATGCCTCACGTACCTCCCCCACACTTACATTCTGCTCTTCTTCACTCCTAAAAGATGGTATACCTCCCTGACCAGTGCATGAAATTACTGCCTCTGTTTCTTCCTTAACATTTAAAAGTTCCTCAAAATATTCTCGCCATCTACCCAATACCTCCATCTCCCCATCTACTAACTCCCCTACTCTGTTTTTAACTGACAAATCCATATTTTCCCTAGGCTTTCTTAACTTGTTTAACTCACTCCAAAATTTTTTCTTATTTTCATTAAAATTTCTTGACAGTGCCTCTCCCACTCTATCATCTGCTCTCCTTTTGCACTCTCTCACCACTCTCTTTACCTTTCTTTTACTCTCCATATACTCTGCTCTTCTTATAACACTTTTGCTTTGTAAAAACCTCTCATAAGCTACCTTTTTCCCTTTTATCACACCCTTTACTTCATCATTCCACCAATCACTCCTCTTTCCTCCTGCCCCCACCCTCCTATAACCACAAACTTCTGCCCCACATTCTAATACTGCATTTTTAAAACTATTCCAACCCTCTTCAACCCCCCCACTACTCATCTTTGCACTAGCCCACCTTTCTGCCAATAGTCGCTTATATCTCACCCGAACTTCCTCCTCCCTTAGTTTATACACTTTCACCTCCCTCTTACTTGTTGTTGCCACCTTCCTCTTTTCCCATCTACCTCTTACTCTAACTGTAGCTACAACTAAATAATGATCCGATATATCAGTTGCCCCTCTATAAACATGTACATCCTGGAGCCTACCCATCAACCTTTTATCCACCAATACATAATCTAATAAACTACTTTCATTACGTGCTACATCATACCTTGTATATTTATTTATCCTCTTTTTCATAAAATATGTATTACTTATTACCAAATTTCTTTCTACACATAGCTCAATTAAAGGCTCCCCATTTACATTTACCCCTGGCACCCCAAATTTACCTACTACTCCCTCCATAACATTTTTACCCACTTTAGCATTGAAATCCCCAACCACCATTACTCTCACACTTGATTCAAAACTCCCCACGCATTCACTCAACATTTCCCAAAATCTCTCTCTCTCCTCTACACTTCTCTCTTCTCCAGGTGCATACACGCTTATTATAACCCACTTTTCACATCCAATCTTTATTTTACTCCACATAATCCTTGAATTAATACATTTATAGTCCCTCTTTTCCTGCCATAGCTTATCGTTCAACATTATTGCTACTCCTTCTTTAGCTCTAACTCTATTTGAAACCCCTGACCTAGTCCCATTTATTCCTCTCCACTGAAACTCTCCCACCCCCTTCAGCTTTGTTTCACTTAAAGCCAGGACATCCAGCTTCTTCTCATTCATAACATCCACAATCATCTCTTTCTTATCATCTGCACAACATCCACGCACATTCAGACTTCCCACTTTGACAATTTTCTTCTTCTTATTCTTTTTAGTAATCTATATATATATATATATATATATATATATATATATATATATATATACATATATATACATATATATATATATACATATATATACATATATATACATATATATACATATATATAAATATATACATATATATACATATATATATATACATATACATATACATATATATATATATATACATATATATATATATATATATATACATATATATATACATATATTTTTTTTATCACACTGGCCGATTCCCACCAAGGCAGGGTGGCACGAAAAAGAAAAACTTTCACCATCATTCACTCCATCACTGTCTTGCCAGAAGGGTGCTTTACACTACAGTTTTTAAACTGCAACATTAACACCCCTCCTTCAGAGTGCAGGCACTGTACTTCCCATCTCCAGGACTCAAGTCCGGCCTGCCGGTTTCCCTGAACCCCTTCATAAATGTTACTTTGCTCACACTCCAACAGCACGTCAAGTATTAAAAACCATTTGTCTCCATTCACTCCTATCAAACACGCTCATGCATACCTGCTGGAAGTCCAAGCCCCTCGCACACAAAACTTCCTTTACCCCCTCTCTCCAACCTTTCCTAGGCCGACCCCTACCCCGCCTTCCTTCCACTACAGACTGATACACTCTTGAAGTCACTCTGTTTCGCTCCATTCTCTCTACATGTCCGAACCACCTCAACAACCCTTCCTCAGCCCTCAGGACAACAGTTTTGGTAATCCCGCACCTCCTCCTAACTTCCAAACTACGAATTCTCTGCATTATATTCACACCACACATTGCCCTCAGACATGACATCTCCACTGCCTCCAGCCTTCTCCTCGCTGCAACATTCATCACCCATGCTTCACACCCATATAAGAGCGTTGGTAAAACTATACTCTCATACATTCCCCTCTTTGCCTCCAAGGACAAAGTTCTTTGTCTCCACAGACTCCTAAGTGCACCACTCACTCTTTTTCCCTCATCAATTCTATGATTCACCTCATCTTTCATAGACCCATCCGCTGACACGTCCACTCCCAAATATCTGAATACATTCACCTCCTCCATACTCTCTCCCTCTAATCTGATATTCAATCTTTCATCACCTAATCTTTTTGTTATCCTCATAACCTTACTCTTTCCTGTATTCACCTTTAATTTTCTTCTTTTGCACACCCTACCAAATTCATCCACCAATCTCTGCAACTTCTCTTCAGAATCTCCCAAGAGCACAGTGTCATCAGCAAAGAGCAGCTGTGACAACTCCCACTTTGTGTGTGATTCTTTATCTTTTAACTCCACGCCTCTTGTCAAGACCCTCGCATTTACTTCTCTTACAACCCCATCTATAAATATATTAAACAACCACGGTGACATCACACATCCTTGTCTAAGGCCTACTTTTACTGGGAAATAATTTCCCTCTTTCCTACATACTCTAACTTGAGCCTCACTATCCTCATAAATATATATATATATATATATATATATATATATATATATATATATATATATATATATATATATATATATATATATATATATATATATGCAGGGCAAGCCACCGGGGAAATCTTTAGCTGAAGTACTTTCACACTTCTTAGTGCGTCATCAGGAGGTGTACAATGTTGCAAGGGAGCAACCACATCAGGGAGAGTGGTCTCAGAGAAGCGTAGGTGTCACCAGCAACGGTGACACCTAAGTTACATGCTTTCGTAACTTCTCTCATTATCAAGGATCTATAAAAAACAAAACATCAACAGGAAAGCATATAAGGAGCAAGACAACACCTCACAATCACGTCACAACAACAAGACTACACCTCACAGTCACGTGACAACACTAGACTGTGAAACACACCTGATACTCTACCCAAGCATTAAGATTTTTTATATATCTAATACATCATTAAATTTTTCCCAAATTTTATTAATTATAAAAGAGTTCCATTTATATAAAACAAAAGAAATATTCATATTATTTTCAAAACTGTTTTGTATGAAACATGATTCAATTATATTCCTGTCAACCATGGACTTTCTTAATACAACTTTCTCAACTTTTTGAAAATCAATTAGATGGTTAAAATCTCTCACATGAATAAATAGAGCATTGGAATCTTGCACAGTTCCAATGCTATATTTACGTTTTTTAGTCTTAGTTCGAGACTTTTACCAGATTGACCGTAATAAAATTTATCGCATATTTTGCAAGGAATTTGAAAGACACATTCATCAGCACACTGGGGGAAATTTTTTATCAAAAATTTTTTTACTGTATCAATTTTTTTTAAATACAACTTTGATATTGAAAGTCTTAAGAAGAGAAGGCATATCAATCAAGTTTTCATGGTAAGGGAGAACCAACATATTTTTAGTTCTGTAAGGTTGGTTGTCCGTTTTTGTTTTGTAAAAAGTATTTCTGGCAATTTTAAAGGTTTTATCAATTAAGTTTCTTGTCTTTTTTAGATCATTTCATAATTTATGGAGATTTATTCATCTATGAATTCTGGACTACAAATACGTAAGGCTCTCAAGAACCTTGTTGAGAATACTGACAGTTTAACTCTGTTTTGATGTGAAGAATGATAGTGTACATCGCAACAGTTATTTGTTGGTGACAGCGAGCCGCTGCCCAGACTAAGGGTCGACAATTCAAATAATTCTTTATGACTGAGCCCCAAAATTTGGTCGTCTCAAAAATCTCGGATATTATCCTAACACCTCAAGACTTTGAAAAGGCAAGTAATGACATGCTTATGCACTCTGCCCCATGCCCTGACTCATGGAACTCCGTGTTCATCAAGAACTCAAAGAAGCCCCCGTCGCGTGCCTTCAGCATTCTATGGAGAGGGAGCATGGACACAGTGCTCATCCCTTACTCACTAAAAACAACAGACATAACCCCACTCTACAAAGGAGGCAGTAAAGCGATTGTAAAGAACTACCGGCCGAGAGCACTAACATTCCATATCATCAAAATCTTTGAAAAAGTTCTGAGAAGCAAGATCGCCAACCACCTAGATACCCATCAGTTACACAACCCAGGGCAACACGGGTTTAGAGCAGCTCGCTCCTGCCTGTCCCAGCTACTTGACCACTATGACAAGGTCCTGGATGCTGAATATACATATGTAGTATACACAGACTTTGCAAAAGCTTTCGGTAAGTGTGACCATGGTGTAATAGCACACAAACTGCGTGATAAACCCATCACAGGCAAAACTGGTAGATGAATCTATAACTTCTTGACAAATATAACACAAGAAGAAATAGTAAACAGAGTAAAGTCTGAGGCAGTTACTGTGAAAAGCTCTGTATCACAAGGCACAGTACTCGCTCCCATTCTATTCCTCATTCTCATATCTGACATAGACAGCGATGCAACCCATAGTTCCGTATCTTCCTTTGCGGCTGACACCCGGATTGCCATGACAGTGACCTCCATCTAAGACACCGCAAGATTCCAAGCGGACATCAACCAAATCTTCAAATGGGCCACTCAAAACAATATGAAGTTCCGTGAAAAGAAATTTCACCAATCAGATATGGAAAACTTGAAGAAATTGAAACTGTATCAGGGTACACGACAAATTCCAACCATACAATAGAGCGAGAAAGTAATGTGAAGGACCTGGGAGTCATAATGTCAGAGGATCTCGCCTTCAAAGACCACAACAATGAATCTACCACATCTGCCAAGCCCGTGATGATTCTCTTGAAATCGCTTGTTCTCTCTGTGCTGAAATACTGCTCTACACTAACTGCCCCCTTCAAGACAGGTGAAATTGCTGACCTGGAGAATGTACAAAGAACTTTCAAGGCACGCATAAATACGATAAAGCACCTAAATTACTGGGAACGGTTGAAGAGCCTTGATTTGTATTCCCTGGAATGCAGGCGAGTGAGTTACATGATAGTATGCACTTGGAAAATCCTAGAGGGATTAGTACCGAACTTGCAATAAAAAATCACTCCCTCTGAAAGCAAAAGTCTCGGCATGAGATGCAACATTCCTTCAATGAGAAGCATGGGCTCTACAAGTAAACTGAGAGACAACACAGTAAGTGTCTGGGGTCCAAGACTGCTCAACTGCCTCCAAGCATACATAAAGGGGATTACGAATAGACCCCTGCCTGTCTTCAAAAATGCGCTGGACAGGTACCTAAAGTCAGAACCTGACCCTCCAGGCTGCTGTTCGCACATCAGTTTCCTTGCAGCCAGTGGTAACAGCCTGGTTGATCAGACCTTGATCCACCACGAGGCCTTGTCTCAGACCGAGCAGCATTGTCGTTAATCCCCGAAACCTTCTCCAGGTACACTCCAGGTAAACCACATATATTGTAGTTGAAGTTCTAACAATGCAAATCGAGAACGACAACTTAGTCATTGTGCTTGTATATAAGCCACCGGATGCAACTTCCTAACAGTTCAAGGAACAGCTATCAAAAATTGACTGCTGTCTGTATAACCTTCCATCCCCATCCCCAAACATCTCGCAGCTTGGTGACTTCAATCTAAGACATACAAAATGGAAGAATCTAGTGAGTTATGTTGTAGCAGAAGTAATTCCTGGAGGCATCTCAGATGAAAAGTTACACACACTTGAGCTGCTAAATTTCTGCAATAAACACGCTGTAAGTCAGCAGATAGTGGAGCCAACAAGACTGGAGAACGCACTAGACCTTGTTTTCACAAATTCTGAGGACCTGGTGAGAAACATAACATTATAAAAAATAACTAATTCTGATTACAATCTAATCGATGTCCAGACTTACGTGCACAAGGGTCCTCATCAGCAAAATGCATACAGCTAAGAGAGTACCTTTGCCAAATTTAACTTCAATAAGAAGAAAATCAACTGGGACCAGGTAAACTGTGTTCTAAATGAAAGATGTTGGGAAGATATCTTAAATTACATGGATTCTAACTAGTGCGTTGAAAAGTATTTTCAAGGCATATTTCCCTAAGAAAACGGAAGAGACGAAGTAAACTTGAGAGAGAGAGAGAGAGAGAGATATGCTCGCTCTACAGGAGAAGGCAAAGAATCACTGAGCTCCTAAAGAATGCCATATTATCTGAAACACGGAAGGAAACGCTAGCCAGGAAATTGGAAAATATTGAGCTTAAGTTAAAGACTCATACAGGATCCAGGAGAGACAAGAGGAGCTAAAAGCATTTAGTGAAATTGAAAGAAATTAGAAAAAATTCTTTTTATATGCCAAAAACTATGCAAAAGCCGTTTCTACTGTAGGGCCCCTGCTCAGACAAGACGGATCGTACAGAGATGTCAACAAAGAAATAAGTGAGATACTGAAATCTTAGAATGGCTCAGTGTTCAGCGAGCCAGTAATCAGTTTAAAGATAGAAAATCCAAACAATATTTTTTCATGAATGAGCCTCAAAACCCTGCCAATGTATGCCAAATTTCTGACATAACCTTAACTCCGCTAGACTTTGAGAAATCCATCGATAACATGCCCATCCACTCAGCCCCAGGCCCAGACTCGTGGAGCTCTGTGTTCATTAAGAGCTGTAAGAAACCCCTCTCACGGGCCCTAAGTATGCTATGGAGAAGGAGCACAGACACAGGAAATTCCACAGTCAATAAAAACAACGGATGTAGCCCCACTCCATAAGGTGGCAGCAAAGCAATAGCTAAGAACTATAGACCAATAGGTTTAACGTCCCACATCACAAAAATCTTTGAAAGAGTTCTAAGAAGCAGGATTGCAAACCACTTGGACTCCCCAAAATTGCACAATCCAGAGCAACATGAATTCAGTGCAGGTCGTTCCTGCCTCTCGCAACAACTGGACCACTATGATATGGTGTTGGATGTACTGGAAAACAAACAGAATGCAGATGTAGTATACACAAATATTGCAAAAGCCTTTGACAAGTGCGATCATGGTGTAATAGCACATAAAATGCGTGCTATAGGGATAACTGGCAAAGTAGGCAGATGGATCTTCAACTTTCTAACCAATCGAACACAAAGAATAGTGGTAAACAGAGTTAAATCGGAAAATGCCATAGTGAAGAGCTCTATTCCACAAGGCACAGTACTCGCCCCTACCCTGTTCCTCATCCTCATATCAAACAGACAGAGATGTTAACCATGGCACCATATCATTCTTTGCAGACGATACTAGGATCTGCTTGAGAGTGTCGTTCATTGAAAACACGGCAAATCTCCAGAAAGATTTAAACCAAGTTTTCCAATGGACAACGGAGAACAATATGATGATCAATGAAGACAAATTCCAACTACTCCGCTATGGAAAACTGGAAGAAATAATATCTAGAACTGAGTATAATACAAACTCGAATCACACAATAGAGATTAAATGTAATATGAAGGACCTGGGAGTAGTAATATCTGAGAATCTCACCTTGAAAGATTACAACAGTGCCACTACCACATATGCAAAGAAACTGATAGAATATATAATAAGAATATTCAAGACAAGATTTGCCAAGCCAATGATGATCCTTTTCCAATCACTTGTTCTCGCTAGGCTGGAATTCTGCTGTACATTAACATCCCCATTTAAGGCAAATGAATTTGCAGATATAGAGAATATACAGAGAACCTTTACCTTTCATTTAAGTTGCATCAAACGCCTTAACTACTGGGAACGCCTTGCAGCACTGGACTTGTACTCACTGGAGCGCAGGCGAGAGATACATCATAATATACACCTGGAAGATGCTGGAGGGACTGGTCCCTCATCTGCAAACAGAAATCACTCTCTACGAAAGGAAAGGACTTGGTAGGCGATGCAACATACCCACAGTGAAAAGTAGGGCGCCATTGTTACACAATAAGTGTTCGGGGCCCAAAACTGTTCAACAGTCTCCCTCCAGGCATAAGGGAAATTACCAAAAGGCCCCTGGTTGTCTGCGAGAGGAAGCTGGACAGACACCGAAAATCAGTGCAAGATCAGCCGGGCTGTGGTTTATATGTTGGACTACGTGCATCCAGCAGTAACAGCCTCGTTGATCAGGCCCTGATCCACCAGGAGGCTTGGTCATGGACCGGGCCTCGGGGGCATTGATCCCCGGAATGCACTCTAAGTAGATTTGTTTTTGACTTGATCAAGGCCACTGTGTGGGCGAAACGAAGTCAGTAAGGGCTCAGATTATACTGTATCTGTGTTTATTTTTCTGAGTCTGGGGTGTTGCACATAACATTTTTGTGTTGAAGTGTTATATTTTACGCACTAGTGAGGTGTAAGGAACTTTGGGGTGTGTGGTACTTTGGGAGGTGTGTGGTACTTTATTAGCGAGGGTGTAGTACTCTGTGTGTTAGTGTGGGATTGTTATAGTGATACGTTATGCGTTACGGGGGTATTTGGTACACTATGTTAATGTAGGATTATGGTACATTACGCTGGGGAACGTTAAATTAATTTCTGTGTTGTTCTTGCGATGATGTTCTGACGTGATAGTAAGTGTTTACGAGTCACTTGAAAGAGACTCGTCGTCCTCCTTATCCATGTGAATATTACTGTCGCTCACAACATTGTTTATGGCAAGTGGGCAACATTCCCTTCCTTGAAATATTTTCATAGTATTTGTTTGGTTATTACGGACACCACGTATCACGTTTACTCCGAAATTTGTTATTCTTTTTAATATATCTTGCCACAATTGCAGATGGGCGATCGTAACTATGCAAGACAAGCCACGGGGGGTGGAACTCTTTAGCTCAAGTACTTTCTCACTTCTCAGTGAGTCATCAGGACTCTGCAATGTTGCAAGAGAGCAACCAAAGCAGGGAGAGAGGTCTCAGAGTAGCACAGCTCCTGATGACGCACTTCTAAGTGTGAAAGTACTTGAGCTAAAGATTTCCACCCCCCGTGGCTTGTCCTGTATATATATATATATATATATATATATATATATATATATATATATATATATATATATATATATATATATATATATATATATATATATATATATATATATATAAATTATTGTAACTACAAACGAGTGGTATTGATCAATAACAACACTGCGCTCGCCAAGGATTCGAACCATATTGTACTGATACGCCATTGTGAGAGAGAACCACATGGCGCCTTAACCCACAGGATCACCCAATCCTACAAGAACCAAGCACTCAGCCATGCTAGGTGTGTTACTCTTGGTCCGAGAACATAAGAAGGTGTGGGGACTTTCAAGCTAATTTCATTCTCATCCCTGTTTGGTGTACTAGCCTACGAGCAGCATATTTATGTTACTGTAACCACGAACTAGTGGTATTGATCAATAACAACATGGGTTCGAATCCTTGGCTAGTGCAGTGTTGTTATTGATCAATACCACTCCTTTGTGGTTACAATAATATATATATGCTGCTCGTAGGTTAGTACACCAAAGAGTGGGGAGAATAAAATTAGCTTCAAAGTTTTGGAGTGGTTGGTATTTATTGGCAGAGAGCGTGTACAGTTCCTTTAAGTAAAGGGAAGTGGTACAAAAGAGATTTTTAATACTATAGGAGAATGCTTTTACTGAGTATACCAGGTAGAGTGAATGGTATGGTTATTATTGAAAGAATTAGAAGTCAGAGAACAGGCTCGCAGATGAGCAATGAGGTTTTAGAATGGGTAGGGGATATGTAGATCAAGTGTTTACATTGAAGCATATAAGTGAACAGTGGGGGAATTTTCATTGCATTTATGGATTAAGAAAAGGCATTTGATAAGGTGAATAGGGAGCAATGTGGCAAATATTGCAAGTGTATGAATTAGTTACTTAATGCTGTAAAGAGATTTTATGTGGATAGTGAGACTCAGATTAGAGGGTGTAGGAGAGAGGGAGATTACTTTGCAGTAAAAGTAGGCCTTAGACAGGGATGTGTAATGTCACCATGGTTTTTAACATATTTATAGACGGGTTTGTAAACTAAGTAAATGTAGGTGTTGGGGAGAGGGGTGAAATTAAATTATAGGGAATCATATACAAAATGGGAGTTGACACAGTTCCTTTTGGTCGATGATACTGTGCTTTTGGGAGATTCTAAAGTGAAGTTGCAAAGGATAGTAGACGAGTTCTGAAGAGTGTGTAAGGGATGAAAGTTAAAAGTGAACATAGATAATGCTAGGTTGATGAAGGTATCAAACGAGTTAGGTAAAGAAAAGAATGGATATCACATCGGATGGAGGGAGTATGTAAGAAGTGAATGTGTTCAGATATTTGGGAGAAGAAGAAAAATGTTGAGTGATGCATTGAGGAATCTGTGGAGATAAAAAAACTTTATCCATGGAAGCAAAGAAGGGAATGTATGAGGGTATACTTGTACCAGCACACTTATATGGGTGAGAAGCGTGGGTTGCAAATGCTCAGCAAAGAAGAGTCTGCAGGCAGTGGAGTGGAGCTGTCGTGTCTAAGGACAATGTGTGATGTAAATATTATGCAGAGAACTCGTAGTGTCGAAATTTGGAGGTGTGGAGTTACTAAAAGTATTGTTCACAAGGCTGACAAGGGGTTGTTGAGATGTTTTGGACATTAGGAGAGTATGGATCAAAATAGAATGAGTTGGAGGGTGAATAAATCTGTAGTGGACGGGAGGAGGTGTAGAGATCGTCCTAGGAAACGATGGAGAGGGTAAAAGAGGGCTTGGATATGCAGCAGCTTGTGTGAGTGTGTTAGATAGGAGTGTATGGATGGGAATAGTTTTTTGAACCTGACGAGCTGTTGGAGTGTGAACAGCGTATTATTTTGTGAAAGGAATGTAATATATAATGTATGGCCAGCTGGGTTCGCATTTCGCACCATGATGGTGCTGCCACCCACAGGCCTACCCAGCTCAGCCCGCACCACGTATACCCTGCCTCTCTCAGGCAGCCGACGTCTCTCTCTTCCGGGCATGGCCCTCCGGGCCTTGGGCAACACACTCCTTGTGTACCAAGAACCCAAATGCAGTAACGTAGCCTCCGAAGCGTGGAAGCAGCCGGATCCTCCCTCGCCATACACCACCCGTACTCATTACACTACCACCATACATCACTACACTCTCACACCCTCTTTGCTGTTTTTCTATGAATTCAGTGTAAATTCTTTGCCAGAGCTGTGTATCCGAGTGTCCGAGGTCAATCGAAGCCTCATGGATCACGAAGCCACATGTGCATAAGGCCACGTGAATCTACAAGCCACATGGACTAAGAGTCACATGAGTTACCAAAGCCACATGCTGTTATCTGCTGCCTGGCATCACCCATGACATCACCATGCTGCCTGCATCACTCCCCTGACATCACGATGCAGCCCGACCTCACTCCAGGACGTCACCTAGGACGTCTGCTCGACGTCACCTCGCGACGTCACCCACGACGTCTGCCTAACATCACCCTCAACGTAGTCTGACGACATCTCGCTTTGTCACCTCGTGACATCTCCCTGTCGTCACTCCAAGCCGTTGCCTGACGTCACCCCGACATTACAATGCTGCTTGACGTCACCTCGCGACGGGATCCCGACGTCACCATGCTGCCCTGATGTCACTTACCGATGTCACCTCACGACATCCCTCACGACGTCACTCCTGACATCACCACATGATGTCACATCGACAGTGTTATAGTTTCACAGTGAGCAATTTGCTTCAGATATGTCACGTGTTAATTCCACTCAGTGTTCTCATACGTTCGTGATTGCCTTAATATCGATTTTTACATAGAAAATCATATTTTGCTGGTGCAAGCCATGTTGTAACTGCATGTGTAGTGGGTATATGCATTTTTCCGTGTGTCCCGATGTGTGGTCTGAGCTTGGAAGTTCGCTATTTTTTCATAGTGGTTGTTTTCTACATATATGTATATATATATATATATATATATATATATATATATATATATATATATATATATATATATATATATATATATATATATATATATATATATATATCACATTATCAAGGAACAATGAAAGTAAAGCATCCAAGGAAGGTATATAAGGGGTCTGGCCAACACCTCACTATCAGATCCCACAACAGTTAAACACCTGACGCGCGCCGGCCCAACTGGACAGGTCCTTCGCACAACCCACCAACAAACTATTCTACCCAAGAAAATTTTAAAAATTATTATTTGTCCAATGTATTATTAAATTCTTCCCAAATTCTATTAATTATAAATGGATCTAATTTATATAAACCAAATGAAATATTCATATTATTGTCAAAACTGCTTTTTATGAAACAATAATATGAATATTTCCTTTGGTTCATTTAAATTAGATCCATTTATAATTTATAGAATTTGGGAAGAATTTAATAATACATTGGACAAATAATAATTTTTTTAATTTCTTATTTCTTGGGTAGAATAGTTTGTTGGTGGGTTGTGCGAAGGACCTGACCAGTTGGGCCGGCGCGCGTCAGGCGTTTAACTGTTGTGGGATCTGATAGTAAGGTGTTGGCCAGACCCCTTATATACCTTCCTTGGATGCTTTACTTTCATAGTTCCTTGATAATGCGAGTAGTCACGAAAGTGCTTGGAATTTCTCTTTTCTTTCACAGTGGTTGTTTTACATATTCTGAAATCACCTGTTTACTGTGATCTTATTGCATATATGTATATATATATATATATATATATATATATATATATATATATATATATATATATATATATATATATATATATATATATATATATATATATATATATATATATATATATATATATATATATATATTTATATATATATATATGTATACTATATATCAATAACAACACTGCGAGTAGCCGAGGATTCGAACCCATGAAGCCAAGGCTTTAGATTTTATTATGGTGAAAAGAGATGTGGTCTTGTCAGCTGTGAAGCGCAGATCACTTATTTCTTCAGCAAAACTTCACTTGTTTTGTTAGGTGAGCATGAAATGACCAGAAGTAGTTAAGCAGAGTGACCACTCCATTTCTCTTCTGGATGGTGATAAGAGAAGTCACTGGATGACGGCACTCTTGTAGGGCTCATTCTCAATCCCTCCTAGTGTGAAATCATCACTGCAAACCAGGAAATAATCATAGCTGTGCGAGAAATCAATCGGGAAGTCTTAACTACCACTCCGTCTAAGAGCATCCTACTGGGAGCACCGCCGTGTCATCAGGTCGTCGGTACAGTCCTCAAGATCAAACAGAATGACTTGAAGGTGGACGAGAGAAAAGGTGATCTGGATTACCAGGATGCTCTGTATCTCTTCACAAGGTGTCTAACACTGCCCTGTATCTCCTCACAAGGTGTCTGGCTTACTTCTTGAGGTGTGCATTGTCCTTCGACAACTCAACACTCAGAAAATATGACGCACTCCTGTGGAATATATTGTTTTTTTTCGGAGAGTGTGAGTCCGCAGTTATTAATGGATGTAGTATCTCCGTATTTGTATTATTTGCAATGTATAGAATAAAATGTATCAGAGGTACCAACTGCGACTACTGTCTCATCTGAGAGCCTCAAAAGTTAACATTTAATTAAATTCACGCATCCTTCAATGCGAGATATTCCATAAACCCAAGATTACTTCAGTCCAAAGAAACAACTGTCAAAGAATTACTAGAATACTGATGATCTGTTGTCCATGTACTTAGTCCAACACTGGAGCAGTTCGACTACTGTTTTTACAATATGACTTTACAACCAGAACAGTTTTGATCTGGTTATAACAGCAGCACCAAATGAGCCTTTGTTGCATTATTCTACAGTCCCATGAACTTATCTGGTTGATCTATTTTAACATCCCTCAAAGCCATATAGTCCATAAACCCATAACCAGTAGTAATGAGCGACTGTCAATGAATAAACAAAAAAACTAGGTGGGGAATACAACCGTGATCCTGTACATAGCGGGCCGTACCTTGTAACCACTCAGTCACGGAGCGAGCAATCTAATGATTTAACAACTACCTCAGCTTTGATTAGGGTGTGTTAGTGGCACCACTGTAACCTTACTATCTCAGTGTTTAGGACATTTACCTGATATGTACAAAGGTCATATTCAAATCCTGTTCTATTTTGCTTGCTCACTGGCAATCGTTGGACAAGACTTTTTCCTTGAGTTAATGGACTTTATGATTTTGAGGGCCATGAGAATAACTACCTCAAAAGCCTTTGTGGTTATGGGAGGAGATATTAAAATCGTAGGTGATGCAGCTGATACAACCAAATCACAGGTGAACTGGTTGCAAAATCTTCCTACTTTGAGCTCTATAGCTTTGAGTGGCTACATCTTTTGGATTGGTCAGTTTTCTGTTTATTCATTGAGAGTCGTTCATAGACTATAACTTGTATTTCCTTCACCAGATATAATTTGCCAGATATGTACAAGTATGTACACTTATGTACACTATATAGAGAGATTGAATAGTAAGTGTACAACAGGACAATGACAGAATGGCAAAAGCAAAAGCCAGAGAGAGAGAGCACCACACTCAACCAGCAGGTCGGCAAGTCTGGCAAATGCTGACTGCAAGTGAACCACATAGCTTCAACATTTGACGGGTTCGCCTGTGGTGATTGCCCATTGAACCAAGGTACTGATTGAACAATGAGTACCCTAACAATTGTAAACCTTTAGCACTCGGTTCACTGGGCAGCCTATATGGGAGAGTGACATATGCCGAATGAATTGTAACATACTCTTTGCATGCCACACCCCTATCCCTAAAGGGCTTTAATAGCCAGGACTAGGCCTTCATCTCCATGGTTAGCGTGCCTCCATGGCAATGAACAATAAATGGAACCACCTTTCCTCTCAACCATCCAACTCATTAGATATGGCTCAACTTTTCTTGAGACTTAAAGTCAAATTCTCTCCTAGAGCAAGACAGCAAACATTAGGACTAATATTGGTTGAGGACACCTGCGGACTGCAGCAGAATGTCCCTTCACAAAAAAAAAAAAAAAATGAAAACACATTTTATAAAGGGGGGGGGAAGAGCTAAGCTACCCATCTGGTCCCTAACACATCCTAATCTAAATTAAATACGGGAAGGGGTATTAGTCACCTTATTTTCCTTGCCGGAATATGTTCAAGTTTAATATTATAAGGTTGCAGTCTGAGACTCAATCTCATCAGATGTGTATTGTGGTTTTTCATGGAGTTGAGGTAGATCAACGGATTGTGATCGCTGTTGACTGTGACCACTTAGACCACGTAGACCTCTAAATGTGCCAGTGCAAGTATCAGAGCGAGGCCTTCTTACTCAGCGGTGGCATAAGCCCTTTGGTGAGGTTGATACTTGGCAGAGAAGTAGCGCACAGGCTGAAAGCATTCTTCCCCAGATTTTTATAGGAGTATTGCCCCTACCCCTGACTCACATGCATCAACCTGTAATAAAAAAGGTTTTGAAAAAACGAGAGACAGAAGAATGGGTTCAGTAGAAAGTAGCCGTTTGGCTTTATTAAAAGCTTGTTGGCACTATGGGGTCCATGGAAATTTTTGTTTCTGACTGGTAAGTGAGGTTAGGGAGGCTACAACATCTGTAAAGTTCTTTCAGAATCGTCTGTAGAAACCTACCATACCTAAGAAACGCTTGAGGGATTTTCTATCATGAGGTACTGGGTAATTCTTAATGACAAGAATTTTAGCAAATTTAGGGGCTACTTTACCATTACCTACTTCATGGCCCAAAAAGTAATAGTAGACTGGCCAAAGCAAGACTTAGAGAAATTAAAAGCTAATTAGAAACTCTTAAACTTCTCCAAGAGAGCTTTAAGTCAGGAAACATGTTTACCCCACGTATCGGAAAGTACTGTTGTATCGTCTAGATAAGCTGTCGTGCCTTCTAATCCCCTAATAGGCTGATGGATCAGCTTCTGGAACGTTGCCAGCGACAATGAAGTTACTGTAAATTGATAGCGACCTCCTGGAATTACGAAGGAAAAGATTTCCTTTGTCTTATCTGTCAAAGGTACCTGATAGTAACCTTTTAGGCTAATTTGGAAACAAAACTAGCCTTACCCTCAAAGTCCACTACATCATCCAAACATGGCAGAACGTAGGCATCTGGAATAGTGACCTCATTAGCATTAGGGTAGTCTGTGCACATTCGAGAACCATCAGATTAACAAGGATGCACGGTGAAGCCCACGGACTGGATGACTCCTTCACTAATCCGTCTTCTAATGGAAATGCTACCTCCTGTTGAAGTAGCCTCTGTTTTTCAGGATTAACTCTGTAGGGGTAGAGTTTAATAGGCTTAGTGTTTCTAACATCTACATCATGATATCCCAAGGTACATTTTCTCGGGAAGTTCGAAAATATGTCAGGGTAAGTTTGTAAGAAGACAGTTAGACTTATTTGTTTTTATTTTTAGACAGCCCCATCATTAAACGGCTTAGGTCCTCGAGGACAGAATTAGGAAGCTTAACTTGAATTTCTGGAATGATGTGCAAGGAATCTAGATCGCCTACAGAGAAAGAAGACAGAGTCCTTACTTGGATTTTATGTGGACTTAAATATTTTAATTTATGTGGTAAATTTTACTTTTCGAGGGTTTGTCAAGGGGAGCTACCACACAATTTACATCAGAGATTTTACTTACGATTTGCAGGGGCCCTATAAATCTAGCTTCTAAGGTGTGGCCAGGTATAGCTTCCTGCACCAGCACCTTGTCTCCTGGATTGAAGGAGTGAAACTTTGCATTTCTGTCATACCACCGTTTCTGTCATACCTCAGTTGGCCTTAGCCAACTGATGGACCACCTGCAACCTTGATGGCGGGTCGTAGAGTGCTATGCAGGCGTCTACTTACATCCATCCTTCCTTGAGCACTTGCAGAGGACCTCGTTCCCGAAGATTAGCTCAAATGGACTGTACCCTGTGGATTCCTGCAACGGAGGAAGTGATTCATCCCTGTCTGTAGGGAAATGCATACGAAAAGTTTACATCATGGTTTTTAAAGTTTGATGAAATCTTTTCGCCTTAGGACTGAGAATGATAAGCAGTGGATAATTTATGAATTATACCTAGCATAGTTAAAGCTAAAAGTTTTTGCTGTAAAGTTAGTACCCTGGTCGCTCTGGATAGAGTTAGGAATCCAGTATCAGCTTTGGTGCTGATACTGTGCACTGGGACTGCTTCAGGATACCTAGTAGCTTTGTCCTTGATAGTAAACAGGTACTGGTGTCCTGACGTGGATTTTGGTAATGGTCCAATACAATCAATGATTAGCTCTTCAAACAGTTCTCCTACCAACCTGTCAGTACTGTATACCATTTTGATATTCTAACAGTTCTCCGTCTGCAGGTATGGAAGTGGCACAGGTTTAATGGGGTGTCCAGATTTACCTACTTCCTGACATTCCCTGCACGTGCGTATGTGATTCTTCACATCCTGCCTTATTTTTTTGTCATTAAAACTCCTTCAATATTCTATACGTAGTTATTGTATTTCTTTAATGGCCTCCTAAAGAGAAATTGTGGGCTATGTTCAAAATTTGTGACCCATATTTCTTAGGAACTACCAGTCTATCTGTTTTTGGGCTTCTCACTACCTCCTTACCAGTCTCTGTGCAGAGCAGTAGATCATGTAATTTTATATTTGACTAGGTGATCTGAGTGGGATTCATCGATGGTTACCTGAACAGCAAAGTTTAAGGAAGTATCACTGCAATCCTGCAACCCTGGAGTAGGAAGGCTCGGTCTGGGACTTTTCACTAAATTTACGAAGCCATGGCCAGTTTTACCTTGTAAAACCAATTGTCTTGCCCTAGTTCTGAGTCGTCCAAGAAGGGGTCAGCATTCTTGACACACATTTCTTGCGATTTTGCACGAGTTATGGCCAACATCGAAGAAAAATTAGTCACTAAAGGTTCTGGACACTTTGTAGAATTAAGAATGTTATTACCCAGCAATAACACGGCATGTATCTTTGGGAATCCCTCAGAAACACTTGCAGTCAAATATTCTGTATAATATTTGCTCAGCACATATTTATTATGTAATGCGATTGAAAATACAGCTCCTACAAATGTTTCTAAGAGAACGGAGGAGTGCAGTGACGTTTTTTTACAGAGAGGGGAAGTACTCCCTCTCTTATAAGAGAACAACAAGCCCCGGTATACCTAAAACTAATTACCTCAGTTTTGCTTTCACTTTCCTGAAAGGAGATGTGGCAGGTACTGAAGTATGGGGCCATACCACACTACTTCTTTCTGATTCATTTTAAATGGAAGGATATTAATTTCCCCTAAGGGCTGGGGCTAAACTGAGCAGTTAACATGGCCGGGTTTATGACAACGGAAAAAGGTTACCTCATTTTTCACTTTGGCTCCCTGCTGATTTTGTGGCTGGCGCCATTCTGTGTACTGGCGCCGTCGTTCACCATGAGTTTGAAGTTGTCACTCACCAGGTTGGCCGCGAGTTTGTTGTCGAGTCTTACCAGACGACTTAATTGGTTCGCGTCGTTCACTTTCGTCCTGCCACTTCGTCCTCCAGTCAGGAACTCGTCTCTGACGATCTCTACTCATGCAAGGCTGTTGGGAAGAAAGATTAAACCGCTCGAACAAAGAGTGGTTAGTTTCAAAAGTGTCAGCCAGTCTGGCTGCCTGCAATGCAGTGGTCAACGAATGATCTTCTAGAAAGACTCCCCAATAGATTCCTGCAGGTTATCCACCAAAATTAACTGCACCAGATCACTAAAAAATTGGCGACATCACTCGCTCTATGCCACTTGATGAAATTTTTCGACTGCTGCCTTGTAAAGTCTACATGAGACTGACCCAGCTGACGCTTGCACAATTTGAATTCCCTCCTGTACTTGGCGGGAATACACTGATAAGCTCCAAGAACAGTTGGTTTAACAACACGAAAGTCAGAAAATTCTTCATTATTTCAAACGGCTGTGAACTTTTGAGCTTTACCATACAACGCTGTATGCATCAGTGGTGCCCAGTGCTGCCCAGGCCACCTCAGCGCTCGAGCCTGGTTTTCAAATGCCTCAAAAAACTGTTCAGGCTCTGACTCAACAAAGCAAGGTCTTAACAGCACTGCTTTTTGCACTCTAAAGTAGTCACCCTGAGTCTGCTTAAATTGCCTCCTCTCCTTCTCTCTATCTAACTCCACTCTAGGAAATACTCGCTGCTCTCTGGTTGTTTTGAGATTGAATTTAGCTAACTGAAGGACCAACGAAGCTATTCGCCCTGAGACAAACCCGGTGCACTATGTGTTTCGCGAGACTGCAGGTCTGATTGCTCTAGTGATAGCCCTCCCACATTAGGAAGGAACATAAAAGATCGGAGATTAACAGTTCCTGAAGCAGGAGATACCTCAGTTTGGTGTGCCATAGATGCCTCAACCATAAATTTGATATGAATAATGTCATAAAGCTGCGCAGCAGTGAGAGTTCGTTGATATTCTATGCCAATGGAATGGACAATTCACTAGCAACGCTGTAGAGATAGTTTAAGCAGAATTATGAGAGTATATTCAGACATCAACCGTCTCACCCATGTTGGTGGCATTAACCCACTGTAACAGATTTTTTGCAATGGACGCAACAAGCAGCAATAGCATAGTACGACTTGTAGGATTTACACACAGTAGCAAGACTGACATAATACAAAAGGCGATAGTGATACAAGACCAGCTCTAGCTCCAGCTCCAGCTCCTGGACAGAGCTTCCTATATTATGAACACAGGTTATGCATTGCCTGTGACCTGGTCATAATGGGTTTTGGAGCAAAACAAACTCAGCAGATAGACTATAACTTGTATTTCCTTCACCAGGAATAATCTGCCAGATATATACAATTATGTACACTTGTGTATACTATGTACAGAGATTGAAGAGTAAGTGTACCACAAGATGACGACAGAATGGCAAAAGCAAAAGCCAGAGAGGGAGCACCATACTCAACCAGCAGGTAGGCATGTCTGGCAAATGCTGACTGCAAGTGAATCATATTGCCTCAGCATTTGACGGGCTTGCCTGTAATTGGTCAATGAACTAAGGTACTGATTTAACAAAGGGTACCCCTAACAATCGTTAAACCCTTAGTACTCGGTTCGCTGGTTAGGAGGCAGCATATATGGGAGTGAAACATACGCCAAATAAATTATAACATACTCTTTTCATGCCACACTTTATAAGTTGAACTAAATCTCTTGGGCCTGTTGAACGTAGTGATCACATCTCTTGGACACCTTTGGAAGGTTGAGCTGTTGCTCCTGTTTTTCTTGAGGTTGTCCAGCAGCAGTTCACATGCACTTTGAGTTCTCATAGATAAAACTACCATGGCTTTTGTAAGCATTGAAGTACAAACAGCTAGAGTAATGGATTTCTGGGGATACTAACCTCAGATTGCGAACGACCGATGCACATCTTAGTAAACATGAGATCATCGGCCAACACCCTAAACAACCTTTACATTCAGTGCTACTCTAGCAACAGTGATCTACAGTGAGTCGAGTAGCAGTGTTGCTCGTGTGTCTCTTTTTTGGGCTCTCCGAGGTGCCATGGATGCCACGTGAAATTGTTGAGTAGCATAAATTGGACACATTCCATTGGAATTGAGGCAATTCATTTCCAAAAGAAACTCCTGAAATATAATACAAGGTAAGTCATCTAAATATCCAGCTCAAACAAATTTTTGGTGAAACTTCTGTCAAGACTTTGATCTTGTTAAAGTTCTATTCTTCTCGTTTTGTCAATAATATGTAAATTTTATGCAAATACTTTTGCAATAGCGCGAACATTGTTCTTTTCTCCTCGCGGTTTAATCGTACTTTGAAGAAAATTCCAGATCTGTATAAACTTTTCACTCGAGAATTTGCATATGAAATAATAATGACTGTAAGTTCATGACAGCTCCAGCTACAAGTATATTTTCGCGTACTTATGTTTTCTGTGTGATGTCACCGTGGTTGTTTAATATATTTATAGATGGGGTTGTAAGAGAAGTAAATGCGAGGGTCTTGGCAAGAGGCGTGGAGTTAAAAGATAAAGAATCACACACAAAGTGGGATTTGTCACAGCTGCTCTTTGCTGATGACACTGTGCTCTTGGGAGATTCTGAAGAGAAGCTGCAGAGATTGGTGGATGAATTTGGTAGGGTGTGCAAAAGAAGAAAATTAAAGGTGAATACAGGAAAGAGTAAGGTTATGAGGATAACAACAAGATTAGGTGATGAAAGATTGAATATCAGATTGGAGGGAGAGAGTATGGAGGAGGTGAATGTATTCAGATATTTGGGAGTGGACGTGTCAGCGGATGGGTCTATGAAAGATGAGGTGAATCATAGAATTGATGAGGGAAAAAGAGTGAGTGGTGCACTTAGGAGTCTGTGGAGACAAAGAACTTTGTCCTTGGAGGCAAAGAGGGGAATGTATGAGAGTATAGTTTTACCAACGCTCTTATATGGGTGTGAAGCGTGGGTGATGAATGTTGCAGCGAGGAGAAGGCTGGAGGCAGTGGAGATGTCATGTCTGAGGGCAATGTGTGGTGTGAATATAATGAAGAGAATTCGTAGTTTGGAAGTTAGGAGGAGGTGCGGGATTACCAAAACTTTTGTCCACAGGGCTGAGGAAGGGTTGTTGAGGTGGTTCGGACATGTAGAGAGAATGGAGCGAAACAGAATGACTTCAAGAGTGTATCAGTCTGTAGTGGAAGGAAGGCGGGGTAGGGGTCTGCCTAGGAAGGGTTGGAGGGAGGGGGTAAAGGAGGTTTTGTGTGCGAGGGGCTTGGACTTCCAGCAGGCTTGCGTGAGCGTGTTTGATAGGAGTGAATGGAGACAAATGGTTTTTAATACTTGACGTGCTGTTGGAGTGTGAGCAAAGTAACATTTATGAAGGGATTCAGGGAAACCGGCAGGCCGGACTTGAGTCCTGGAGATGGGAAGTACAGTGCCTGCACTCTGAAGGAGGGGTGTTAATGTTGCAGTTTAAAAACTGTAGTGTAAAGCACCCTTCTGGCAAGACAGTGATGGAGTGAATGATGGTGAAAGTTTTTCTTTTTCGGGCCACCCTGCCTTGGTGGGAATCGGCCAGTGTGATAAAAAAAAATAATATCTAAAATGCTCATCTCAAGAGAGAGAGAAAGAGAGAGAGAGAGATAGAGAGAGATAGAGAGAGAGAGAGAGAGAGAGAGAGAGAGAGAGAGAGAGAGAGAGAGAGAGAGAGAGAGAGAGAGAGAGAGAGAGAGAGAAAGAGAGAGAAATAATAATGCCCTCTCACAGCAGTGTTAATTGAATTCGGTAGAAAGCCTTTTTATCTTCCTTATCCAATCATTTGCTTTCCATTTGATAAGCTGAGAATACCTTTCTTGATTTACTTTAAACACTCATGAATCATTAAACTACAGACCAGTGTCACTGACATGTACAGTATGCCAAATCATGGAGAAAATTTCAGGAGAAGAATGGTGGAGCACTTAGAAAAGAATGAGCTTATCACCGACAACCAGCACGGTTTCAGGGAAGGGAAATTATGTGTCACAAAACTACTCGAGTTCTGTGACAAGGTGACGGCAGTAAGGCAAGAGAGAAAGGGTAGATTGCGTTTTCTTGGACTGTAAGAAGGCTTTTGACTCAGTTCCACACAAGAGATTAGCGCAAAAGCTGGAGGACCAGGCAAGTATGACAAGCAAGGCACTGCAATGGATCAGAGAATAAGTGACAGGAAGCCAACAAAGAGTTGTGGTGCGTGACGAGGTGTCAGAGTGGTCGCCTTTGACGAGCAGAGTCCTACAGGGAACAGTGGTAGGACTGGTGTCGTTTCTGATTGTTGCAACCCCTGAATGGGTTACAATGTATATTATGATTATGAATATTATGTATATTTTCATATAATTTTATATTGCTTATATTTGCGATAATAGCTAAATCGTAAATATATTGCTTTATATTATTATTTGACTTAGTTACCTGTTGTTAGGTAGAATGTTACATATTATGTGCTCAAAGTTCAAGTCTTGATTGTCTAACTACTGTAATTATCGCTTGTGGCTCGTTTCCCTGCCGGCTTCTCGTTGTTACTGAGCAGCAGCTGTCCACGGAGCTATCACGTGATCGGGGGGGTGGATTTCCTCACCTCGCCTGAAGTATTCAGTCTGGACTCTCTTGGTGGTTGGACGTATTCCAGACAAGTGCCTAAATCTCCCTTATTGGCTCTTGTTGGAAGATGGTCTCTGTCTCATGATTATTCTTGTTAGTTCTGGAGACTCTGTTAACAGAACTTTGGATAGACTTAGTGATTTTCGACGTTGTACTGAGGTTGTGTGTCGTTTAGACACTCTAAACAACTCAGGTCCTGAGCTGTAGCTTCTGACCTAACTTGTACTGGTATCTGTGTATTATCACAGTCGGGGATTTTCTTATGCTGAACTTAGATTCAGTAGTATGTTAGTTTTGTGACTTTTGTGGAGGATCTCCTGATGGTCCCTACTTAGTGTCGTTATATTATCTCCTTGTTTCTGATTCTGTGTCGCAGTTGCTTGTTATATTGTTGTTCGGCTTATCAGTCGTTTTGTTGTTCAAGCAGACTGTTCTGATTGCCAGTTGGTCAAGAACTTAGTTTATGAGAGGACTTTGTCAGTCACTTGTTTAAGTCTAGTCGAGTCATGAGACATAGCGAACTACTTAGAGCACTTACACACATACACACAAACTTATTTGTATATTGTATTATTAAATGTTAATGTACCAGACGGAACTTAAGACTTATAAACGTGATATGTGCTTTCAGCACAATACTACTGCACACGAGAGAAGTGCTTAATATTATTTTGATTATTGTGATTAATTTGATTTAATTTAATTTGATATACGCCTAGACAACTTAATGATCAATAAATTTATTAAATTTTATTTTCTCTAGTTAGTAGCCTACCAGTTGTAATCCTGTAGCACTATTGAATCATATTGAATTCTAATGGATAATTGGACAAGGATACTGACTACTTGTTACGAAAACCCAGTAACAGGCTGGATGCTAGAAGGGCAGTCCTTTCTAGTATTCACTGGAGATCTCTAAGCTTTTAGGATCGCGTTTTTTGTAACACTGATATATGTGAATGATATGATGGAAGGGATGATGTGAAGCTAATGAGGAGAATTCAATAGACTGAGGATCAGACAGGACTTCAAAGGAATCTGGACAGGCTAAAAGCCTGGTCCAGTAACTGGCTACTAGAATTTAACCAAACCAAGTGCAAAGTCATGAAGATCGGGGAAGGGCAAAGAAGACTGCAGACAGAGTACAATTTAGAAATGGACTTTGGGGTGACTATAATATCGAGCACATCTCCTGAGGCGCAAATCAACCAAATAACTGCTGCCTTACATGGGCAACTAAAATACCTATGAATAGCGTTCAGACAACGAAGTAAATAATTGTTCATTGTTCATCACGCCCGTACTGGAGTATACAGCACCAGTTTCGAACCCACACCTGGTCAAGCACGTCAAGAAATTATTCTAATCATGGGGGAGCCCTAAACCCGTAGGTATTATACAACGCCTGTAGGGGGGATAGAAGGTATGCAAGCTCAATTCAGAGAACTGGAGCACAGACCCAGTTCCCTAGATCATGAGCCCCTCACCAGCGTCATGGAACCTTCCCTGACGGGGTACCAAATTAGAGAATGTGCAAAGGTTTGCAACAACACTAGTCCCGGAGCTAAGGGGCATGTCCTATGAGGAGAGATTAGGGGAAATCGACTTGATGACACTGGAGGACAGAGAGAGAGGGAACATGGTAACGACATATGAAATACTGATAAGAATTGAGAAGGCGGAGAGAGACGGCATATTCCAGAAATGGGACACAGTAACCAGGGGTTGCAGTTGGAAGTTGAAGACTCAGATGAGTCACAGGGAGGTTAGGAAGTATTTCTTCAGTCATTGAGTTGTCAGGAAGCGAAATAGTCTTCAGAATGATGTAGAGGAGGCAGGATCCATACATAACTTTAAGAAGAGGTATGATAAAGCTCATGGAGCAGGGATAGAGCGGACCTAGTAGCGACCTGTGAAGAGACCACAATTAGGTGACTACACACACATACACAAACACACACACACACACACACACACACACACACACACACACACACACACACACACACACACACACACACACACACACACACACACACACACACACATACACACACATACACACACACACTCACAAAAACACCCAAAACAAAACACCCCATATGCTAGTTCTTCAACCTTGGGTAAACTTAGCCAGTAAATATCCGAGCTTATGCTTTTATAGAGCAAAAGAAAGAATGCTGAGTATTGAAGGAACTTCTGTTCTCCTTATTTTTATATATATATATATATATATATATATATATATATATATATATATATATATATATATATATATATATATATATATATATATATATATATATATATATATATATATATATATATATATATATATATATATATATATATATATATATATATATATATATATTTTATTTAAAACAGTGCGATACAAAATGACAGAAATATATTAAAAAAATACTCGAAAAAAGGTTAATGCACAAGAATCCTACTTAACCCTAACACATAACAACACCATACAGTACAATGGAAATACACCTCGCACACAACACACCGTATATTACAGTGGTATTGTTTTTTTTTTTTTTTTGTTTTGTTTAAGAACACCACTAACAAGGTTATATATTACAAAAAACATCAAACACTGGAAATTATATAGATTGTATAATAAAACATTGTGATAAAAACAAACGCACACAATGACACACACACACAAGCACACACGTATACACAACATGACACTACATCAGGCACATACTAGGTATGGCTTCCACCTGTCAACACACATATATGCAAAATTTAATCTAAGATCTCAGGTGCCCAACAGAGCACCACGATTCTCAAACATTAATTTAGGCGATTATCACGAGATCTTAACATAGACATAGGTATTTACGATTCAAGGAAGGAAACGGGATAATACTACAAGTCACAGAATACAAGCATCCAATATAACAAAACAAAAATACGAAGTGATATTTTACATCTCAACAAAACACAAAGAAAAAAAATAATGTAATCAGTTACATGTAATATAATATAATATTACTGAAAAGCACACTATAACTACGGCATAAAATATAAACATAAAATAAGAGCCAATCGCTTATGCTAGGAAACACATCTATACAATATACACCAATGTCTTGTACCGATAGATAAATGACGGAAGACCTTTCAACTTATGCACATACAAAGTCTTAACAGATATAGCGACGTCACCATCACATAGGAGACGTATATAAACACAGAGACAACAAAACATTCACATAACAGCTGACCAGCCCGTTAGATTACCCAGTGAACGCTCAAAAATTATCTCAAATCCCTTAACTCCAAGGCTTTTTATTCAGACGGGAAGTCTTTCTCCCATCTCCCCTCACATACTAACCTATTTCGACACTTTGTCCTATAAATCGTTCCCGCTAAAACCCGAATTCTACTATTACCTTCAATGTACCTCATAGCCCATGACACATAAATATAATCGGCCACAACGTACGACACTGCACGTTGTACATGCATATCAACCCCACCTACATCAAAACTCAACGCTCAGAGCGTCAACAAACATCACCCCCCACCAAGCGCAAAACCCTACTGAACCACTCACGTACCATACCTTAAGCTTCACAGAAATATACAACGTGAAAAGCGGATTCCTCCGCCCCACACGCCGGACAACCCCGGTCCTCCCCCAAACGCCGATTATGCAACACCACCCCGGACGGCAGGATTCCATGCAAAAATTTAAAAACCACTTCCCGTACTTGAGGAAGGACATGCAACTGTTGAACCCGCCTCCATATATCACTCCACGCGTACACGGGATACATTCCTTCAACTCGCACCACGACTCTCTCCATACTCGCCCTTTCCAAAGTACATAATTTAACACTCCGCACGTCCCTCATGAGCAATAACACGCGGAGCATCGTCTCGCACCACCTGCGCAGATCGAGATACATTTCAGTTAACCCACCATGCATCCCACCCAGTCTGAGAAAACAACGCTTCACGTAACATGCTATGACACGAGCCTCTAGACTCTAGAGGAATGAGACCTAACCCTCCCTGATGCATTGGTGTCTCTACCACCGAGCCCCACAAAAATCTATAAACTCTATGCAAAAGACGTTTGACGTCCCCCTGCAAAAGAGGATACAGTGCAGCAACATGCCATGTGTCTTAATTTCATCTTGTCGGTATTATATACAATTCTTGTACTACTACTACTACTACCACCATCACCTCTTCCTGCCTATACATAGCCGTCCTGCTCCACCTCTGGTTAGTGTGACTCTGTAAATGGTCCAAGTCGGACCGAAACGTCGTCGTAAGCTTCTCTTTTATGTGCGGGTTATTTGTGTATCGTTCCAGTCACGGTATTGTGCCTTTTTTGTTATTTATGCCATACTTTATTATAAAGCAGAACATTAATGACCACCGCCCTCTGGTGCAGGGTTAAATGTTGCGGCCGTAGACACTATGTACCACCCTCCCCGAATTACATGCCCTCGTCTGATCAACCTCTCGCATATACTGAATACCACATATAGTTATACGATCAACCACCCCCCACCTCTCTGTACCCACCCCTTCTCCCACCCAATCCCAACTCCATAATCTTCGATTTTTCTCTATTAACACACATCCCCGTAGCCTTACCAAATACATCAACAAGTCTCCCAACTGCTCCCTCATACGTAATAGCACAGTAGTATCATCTACATAACCCACAAGGGTCGGTCGACCACTACTCGAACCCCACGACGAATCTACTCCCCGTCCACAAACAGCCCAGTAAAAAGGGTCCTGCATACATGCAAAAAGCATTTGAGACATGGGACATCCCTGTCGAATGCCCCTGTTCAAGTGGACAAAGGCACCTAACTTCCCATTAATTTGTACTTTAAAACCAGCACCATTGTACAAAGAACGGGCCAATATGACGAGCTCATTTCCAAAATCCTGCCATCTCATAAACTTCCACAGCACATCCCTTTCTACACTATCAAAAGCAGCTTGCCAGTCTAAAGCCAAAACACCACCCCCGCCCCTCGTTCTGCATTCCTCGACAAACTCCCTGATATTCCCATGACCATCATACATCGACCTACCCGGCACGCCAAACTGACCCATATGGATTACCTTATCAAACACTTTCTTAATCCTATTCATTAAAATTTTTGCATATAGTTTATAGTCACTACACATTAACGATATGGGTCGATAGTCCTTAATCGCTAAGGGTATGTCACATTTTCTAACTAACACCAAAACCGCCGTACACTGAAGACAAACCTAACACCCCCCTCCTTCATTGCACTGAGTAAACGAACCATAAAAGTCCGTATTACCTCCCAATGTTGGATATAAAATTCACATGGGATGCCGTCAATGCCCGGTGCCTTTCCCTTGCTCATTCCCTGCAACGCCTCCCACACCTCCGCCTCACTTATAGGCCCGCCCATGAGAAGGCGATCATGATCATTCAACTCGCATCGTACACCCTGCCCCACTTCCTGTATAGCATGCTCACTCACATCTTTACTTTGCGTTTGGAACTTACACCAGGTATCGACATAAAAACTTATTCCTTCAGTTGTTGTTAAGACTTGACCCTCACTAAATCCATTAACTCCATCCTGCACCACTAAACTCACAATTTCAGTCGCTTTTCGCCTTTGTGCCTGACTACGTAAGACACAAGTAGACGGCTTATCACCCCACAAAGCCTCCTCTACCCCACCCGAAATACTACGCGCCCCATCAAAAACCTTATTTTGCAATACCTGGATTTGTTCTTTAAGAGCATCAATCTCGTCCACTGGGTAAATTCCAGACGCCTCTCCATGCTCATAACAGTGCTGTAAACAACCCTCCAGGTACCTCAGAGAACCATACCCCAAGCGAGAGGCCTCCTTACCCCGATGCACATAAAAATCCTTAATTCGAGGCTTCACGACCTCATCCCATTGTCGCACTAAATCCCACCCTTCCCAGGAGTCTACTCCCATAGACGCGCATAAGTACATGAATAGTATCCTATCATCTGCACTGTGTACCAGCCGCGTATTTAACTTCCAATATCCCTTAAAACGGTTTGGGAGACCCCCCATCCCCCAGCCAAGCTCCACAAGAACTCCGCGGGTGGCGGAGAAATAGACATTCAACAGGAACACATTGATTACGACCACCCGCCGAGACACATATACTCTATCTACGCATGCCGCATAGCCCCTACACACGAAAGTATGCTCAATCCCCAATTCATGTCTTCCGTTACATCCACCAACCCCAGCCCAGACAACAAATCACCCAAAATAAGCGAACAAAAGCCCGCCCCCCTCGGCTCAACGTCTTTACGGTGCACCACACAGTTCCAGTCACCACCGACCACTGTAATATTCGGCAGGGACCTCAAATAGTACAGTAGGACATCTCTAACAAAAGTATTTTTAATATTAACATCATGTTCGGCCGGCCCATATACTCCTACAAAACCAACCCTTCTACTACCCCAATCTCCCATGACTCGCACCACCCGACCCTTCCCCCCTTCCTCCCAATGTTTCATCACAAACGGGCTGGTCGCTTTTATCAACACAGCCACTCCACCTTTCAGACGTCTTGAGTGAGTCATATAAATATCATAACCATCTATCTCAAACAAACTTATGTTCTTGCAAAAAAAAAAAAAACACATCCACTGCAAAGCGATTCAACCACTCACGTACCTGCACACACTTTCTGAGAGTTTCCAAACCATTAACATTAATAGTTACACACCTAACTGTGCCAAAGGTGGCTCTCCTCTAGGGGCCACCACTCCCTCTTTTCCTTTGCGTCGGCAAGCACCTAAGGTACCTCCCGTTCCGTTGGCTTTCTCCATGATATTACCTGGTGTCCTGGACCCGCGCAATCCCCCACCCATGATTTCTGACCACGTCTTCTTCTCTGAATGTTGTCCAGGAACCAAGACGTCGTCGGAGTCGGCCGGGTAGCCGCACGCTTCCTAGAAACAGTATCCTCAGCTATGTCAGTACCTGGGCTGTTCTCCTTGTGAATCTCAGCCTTAACAGTATGAACTCTCGGACCCTCCAAATCTCGCACGTTAGCTAACTGATCAATATCACCTAAACGTACTCTCTCCTCACCTGAACACTTCAACAAAGGCACACAAGGCACAGAATCATACTCATGCGACGCTAAAAGGTCGCTCAGTATCGATCCTACACCTGCAGGATCTTAGTTGAGGACACTATCAGTGAATCTGTGAACAGTTCCTGGGTCAAAAGCCCATTACCATCATCAAGAGAAAATAATGAGATAAGATAAAATGAAAGTGTCTTTTTCCAGTAATCACACAAAAAAATGGGACTGGACTGTGTAGCACTGTTAATAAGGTGCCCACAGACGGAAATAGTCCAGTGAATCTTGTCCACAATGCACAAAAAAAGCGTTGTAATTTTCAAGCCGATTTAATAAGACATTCAAATAATAAAGGAAAATTCGTGATAAAACAAGCGAGAATGTTTGGTAAAAAATGTTCTGAAAAATAGGAAAGTATTCCCTCATTAAAATTGAAAACGCTACATAACATCGGATTTTTTTTTTCAGTTTTATTTTCACATGTACATTTAAAAAAATATAGGGTGGTACCACCTCTGGAACTGTGCTGGGGACCCTCACATATTGTTTTCTCATAAAACCCCCTTTATTCAATATCCTATGAAGGCTTGTTTAAAGACAGAATACATTGACAAAAATACAACAGAGACTAGAACAACATAGATAACTTCTAGAGCTACATCTCCAATACTTCATCTGGGCCGAGTGCCCAGAATGCTGCAGGCATTTCCTCTCTGGATTACAACATTGAGAATCTGAAAGAGGAAGCTTGCCGCCCTCTGATGAACTTTAGATAACACTTGCCCAATGCTCCAAGAGTCTCAGACCCTTTGGGGATTAACTTATAGCAAGGGGGAAGGCCTTTATATTTGCGGGTCTTCTGAGTCTTCCTATGTCTGGCAGCTCCACCCCCTTCAGCTACGGATTATGGGAAGTAGGCGTCTGCCAATGTGCCAGTACAGGTGTAGTCCCAGGCAATCTGCTTACCATCCTTCCAAGGTAGCATAGAGGCTCCATCAGGATGCTTTTGACTTCTGTCAGAACTCTGTACCTGGGGTTCCCGCCGAGCTGGGCACCGGGCTGTGGTGAGGCTTCTCTTCATGATGTCGTTGACCTCCTCATGTCTTGCATACTTCCTTTCTGATGTGTGGCACACAAGACCATGAAGTCCGAATTGATCAGCCATCGCACTGCCGCAAACACACCCATGTTCGATGAATATGCAGGCGGCTAGGTGAAGAGAAACAACGATCTAAATAGCCTATGGGTCGAGTCGAGTGCCCAGGGAGGAACTGGGAAATCTCATGAGTGTGGTGCCTACACCGCTAGGAGACGAGCTTTGTCCTTTTCTGAAGCGTTGGTGAGCATTGTGTTGACGATTTTTTCCATGATCTGTTTGTCCCAGTGGCACTGTTTATGCTCTTTGGGAGGAGCTGGTCTACTAGAGGAGTCGGCAAGGGTGTCCCACCCCACGACTGCTTCAATGAACTTGGGATCTTGAGCTCTTAAAGCGCCTCTCAAGTGTCCGGGGACAATCTCTTTGACTAATCTACTGGAAGCCAAACACGAAGACAGAAATGCAGGTAAAGCTGCCTGCGTTACTTTGCGCACCCCCTAGGCTCCCAGTCGCTCTGGACGATTGCCTGATCCCATTGTTGATCTTCCAGTAACAGATTTAGTGCCTTTTTAAAAATTAATCTCAGGAGTGAGTCATAATCGTTGAGTGTTGGGTTGTCAAAAGAGGGTGCGTACCTCAGGAAGTAAGTGAGTCATGGCAGAGTAAAACACCTTGTGAGGAGATACAGGGGATCAGGATCATCAAGATCGCTTATCTCCTCCATTCTCTTCCGGTCATTTACTTTGTCCTTGAAGACTGTGTTGATGGCTTGATGGCCAAGCGGTGCACCCAAGAAGGTGTTGTTGGATGGAGTGGTAGTAGAGACTTCTGGAAGGATTGTTCACACAGCTCTGATTATTTCCTGGTTCGTTTGATATCACACTTGGAGGGATTGAGGATGAGTCCCTACGCTTCTTCCAGTGTTTTCACCAGTTGTAGGTCCTCTAGCAGGGAGTTTTCAGTAAATGCCAGAGTGCCATCATCCAGGTACCAGACGTTGTGCTCGCTGCGAAGGCTGGAAGTTAGTTCTCTTACTACCAAGCAGAAGAGAAGTGGAGTGAATGGATCGCCTTGCTGAACACCCTCTGATGAGGGAATTTCATGTTCGCCAAACAAAAGAAATGAAAGGAAAAAGACTGTAGAACCGATCTTGAACTGCTGGCAAGGCCACATCTCTGTTCACCATATTAAAGGCATTTCTAAAGTCTAGTTTGACTACGGCCTTGTCTTCTGGTAAGTCGCTGATGTAGCTCCTTGCCGCATGAACTGCGGCTTCACTTCCTTGAGAGATCCCAAAGCCCAGTTGGTGTGGCTGGAGTAAACTGGCAGCTTCTAGGCGAATGTTTCTTACTGCTGCTTTGGCAACGAGACGGCAAAGAGTGTTACCAACAGCAGTGGGTCTGATTACCCCATCTTTCTTCTTGAAAGCTCATAATGAGGCTCCAAAAAAGAAAGGTTTAATTTCTTCTGGAACCCGCCCATCCAGGCAGTTGTTGACGAAGGTTGTTAACTCGGAGAGACGAATTGATGCAGATGTGCCGAGTACTGGATTTACCATCTCTTTGAGGAGTTGTGGTCGAATTCCAGTGTAACCTCCTGCAGATCCATCTAGAAATGTCACTATCGCCTTATAGACTTCTGATTCTGGGAAAATTAATTGTTCAGTGATGGGGTCTTCATCAGGGTTGTTGTTGATGACTATGGTGTCCCTTGTTGGGTGCTTGTCTGTGGCCTCATCTTTGGATGCAGGAGTGTCGTCACTTGTGTTTATTCTGATTGCTCCCACTATGTTACTTTCTTTGATTTTTTTTTGCTTACCTGTGAGAAAATTTTCTCGTTTTCAGTGGAATTTTTCTTGGGTCTATATCTGTGATTCCTGCGATGATGGGGCAGAGGGACACAATAATCTGTTCTTGGGTAGTTGAGCACTGCCTTGATGACTGATGTGGTTAGCAGTTTGCCTCGTTTTTCAGGAACTGCAAGACAGACATTGCCGAATAGGAGTAGGTTGCGCCATGCCTTAATGGTGCCTCTGGCTTCTAAGTTGGTGGAACTTCCGTTCACCTGCTTAAGAAGGTCTGTGAATTTCCCTGCTGCATATGCATGAGCCGCTTTAGGAATGTGATGTAGAGTACTGCTAGGAGTGGATTTGAATGCCATCAGATTGATCTTCGCGAGTGATGAGGTTTGCCAATGTAATTGTTATTTGCCTATGGAGGCTGTGGGCTGCTTTCTGCTGGGGGAATATGTGATCCAGCACACCCATTGTGTGTACGAATAAGACCGTTCCTATTGCATGCCTGATACTCTCCACACACCTGACGTGTGCCTCTTCTTTGATTGCTGGATGCACTGTTTCCCTGGCTTTGTGGTTCGCTAGCTTCATTATCTGCCATACCGAATATATATATGTCGTGCAGAATAGGCAGAACTTGCGATCTTGGCTTAAATAGCAACGCTCATCTTGCCATATAGGACAAGTGAAAATTTGTGTATGCAATAATTTCACCAAAATCATTCTAAACCTAGCGAAAAATATATATTTAACTGTGTTTGTTTAGCATTAAATTATCGTAAACAAATCTAAAATATATTTAGTTAGGTTAGGCTAAAATAAATTGTTCTTTTTATAATAAGCTTAGGTAAGTTTTCTAAGTTCCTTTTGGTGGAAAATTAAAAACTTTTACATCAACATTAATAAAAAAAAATATATCTTTAAACGTATAAGAGAAAATTTTAGAAAGGACTTAATTTTAAATGAGTTATTGCTAATTGGCCAGTTTTACATATTCGGCACGATGTATATATATATATATATATATATATATATATATATATATATATATATATATATATATATATATATATATATATATATATATATATATATATATATATATATACATATATATATATATATATATATATATATATATATATATATATATATATATATATATATATATATATGTATATATATATATATATATATATATATATATATATATATATATATATATATATATATATACAAATATATATATATATATATATATCTTTCTTTCAACACACCGGCCGTATCCCACCGAGGCGGGGTGGCCCAAAAGGAAAAACGAAAGTTTCTCCTTTTACATTTAGTAATATATACAGGAGAAGAGGTTACTAGCCCCTTGCTCCCGGCATTTTAGTCGCCTCTTACAACACGCATGGCTTACGGAGGAAGAATTCTGTTCCACTTCCCCATGGAGATAAGAGGAAATAAACAAGAATAAGAACTAGAAAGAAAATAGAAGAAAACCCAGAGGGGTGTGTATATATGTGCTTGTACATGTATGTGTAGTGTGACCTAAGTGTAAGTAGAAGTAGCAAGACGTACCTGAAATCTTGCATGTTCATGAGACAGAAAAAAGGACACCAGCAATCCTACCATCATGTAAAACAATTACAGGCTTTCGTTTTACACTCACTTGGCAGGACGGTAGTACCTCCCTGGGCGGTTGCTGTCTACCAACCTACTACCTAGGATATATATATATATATATATTAATGTATATATATATATATATATATATATATATATATATATATATATATATATATATATATATATATATATATATATATATATATATATATATTTGTATATATATATATATATATATACAAATATATATATATATATATATATATATATATATATATATATATATATATATATATATATATACAATAGGATCGGAGACCCTTGGAGCATGGGCAAGTGTGCTCTAAAGTTCCTAAAAGACCTGGGTGAAAAGCTCGTCTTAGAAACCAAGGACCACAGGGCTACCAGCTTCTTCTTTCAGAGACTCTGTGTTGCGATCCAGAGACGAAATGCCTGCAGCATTCTAGGCATGCGGCTCACCGCCGGGGAACTGGACGAAGTATTCGAGATGTAGCTCTGAGTTACCTATGTTCTTTTACTTTCTTTTGTATTTTTGTGAATGTTTTTTCGATGTATTTTGTCTTTAAATAAAATATTTATGATAAATAGGGGGTGGTAGGAGAAAATTCTCAAACAGCTTCAGGGAGAACCTTGAGTTTTCCCTGAAGCAAGTTTAGTCCTTTCTCTGAGGATGAAGGTCCCTAGAGGTGGTACCTCAACGACATCATAAAGAGAACCCTTGCTACAGCTGGATGTCCAGCCGAGAAGGAGCCCCGATCACTAGCAGCGAACAATACCCACAACCCAGCAAACTGCCCCGACAGGATCCCGATCTATCCTTGGAAGAATGGCAAGCTCTTAGCATAGGACTATACCTGTGTCCACACTGGCTGACACCTATGTCCATCAAAGTGTCGGGTGACAGGGAGGAGCTGCTGACCACAGGGAGGAGTACAAGATCTGCTAGTACAGGGACACAAGCCAACAATATCAATTTGTCCCAGTGGGATCAGAGACCTTGGGATCACGGGGAAAAAATGCCACACATTTCCTTAAAGAACTGGGTTCCAGATTCATCGACACCACCAGGGACCCAAGGGCAGCCACTTTCATGAGCCAGGGTCTCAGCGTGGTCATCCAGAGGGGAAATGCATGCTGCATACTTGGCTCACGTCCGGCTTCGGAGGAGATGGAGGAAATTCATGATCTTTAATACATTGTACCATTGTATTCATGTTTGTGTTTTCTGTAAATGTATTCTGTTTATTAAATAAATGTTCATATAGAATATCAAATATAGGGGATGGTAGGATAAGAAAATATTCAAACGGCTCCTGGGAGAACCTTGAGTTTTCCCTGAGGTACGTTTATTGTCTTCTCTGAGGATGAGGGTCCCCATTCCAGCTATAGAGGTGGTACTTTCATATATATATATAAACAAATAAATATATATATATATATATATATATATATATATATATATATATATATATATATATATATATATATATATATATACATAAATATATATATATATATATATATATATATATATATATATATATATATATATATATATATATACATAAATATATATATATGTATATATATATATATATATATATATATATATTTATATATTTATATATATATATATATATATTTATATATATATATATATATTTATATATATATATATATATTTTGTTTATTAATGTATTTTGTTTATTAATAAATGTTCACATAGAATATAAATATAGGGGGTGGTAGGAGAAGAAAATATTCAAACAGCTCCGGGGAGAACCTTGAGTTTTCCCTGAGGTACGTTTATTGTCTTCTCTGAGGATGAGGGTCCCCATTCCAGCCATAGAGGTGGTACTTCCCTATATATATATATGTATGTATATATATATATATATATATATATATATATATATATATATATATATATATATATATATATATATATATATATATATATATATATATATATAAGATCACAGTAAACAGGTGATTTATGAATATGCAAAACAACCACTCTGAAAAAATAGAGAAATTCCAAACGCTTTCGTGACTACTCACATTATCAAGGAACTATGAAAGTAAAGCATACAAGGAAGCTATATTAGGGGTCAGGCCAGCACCTCACTATCAGATCCCACAACGGTTAAACACCTGACGCGCGCCGACCCAACTTGGATAGGTCCTTTGCACAACTCACCCCACAAACTATTCTACCCAAGAAAATTTAAAAATTATTTGTCCAGTGTATTATTAAATTCTTCCCAAATTCTATTAATTATAAATTGATCTAATTTATATAAACCAAAGGAAATATTCATATTATTGTCAAAACTGATTTTTATGAAACAAGATTCAATTATATTCCTGTCGACCATGGACTTGCTTGATACTACTTTCTCAACTTTTTGAAAATCAATTGGATGGTTAAAATCTCTTACATGAATAAATAGAGCATTGGAATCTTGTCCAGTTCTAATGCTATATTTATGTTGTTTTAATCTTAGTTCGAGATTTTTACCAGTTTGACCGCAATAAACTTTATCGCAAATTTTACAAGGAATCTTATAGACACATCCATCAGCATTTTGGGGGGAATTCTTTATCAAAAGTTTTTTTACTGTATCAAGATTTTTGAATACAACTTTAATATTAAAAGTCTTAAGAAGAGAAGGCATATCAACCAAGTTTTCATGGTAAGGGAGAACCAACATATTTTTAGTTGAATAAGGCTGGTTGTCCCTTTTTGGATTGTAAAAAGTATTTCTAGCAACTTTAAAAGATTTATCAATTACATTTCTTGGGTATTTTAAATCATTACCTATTTCATAAATTTTGGATATTTCCTCATCTATGAACTCAGGACTACAAATTCGTAAAACTCTCAGAAACATTGATGAGAAAACAAACAGTTTGACTCTATCTTGATGCGAGGAATAATAGTGGACATAGGAACAGTTATTTGTAGGTTTTCTGTAAATTTTAAATTTGAATTCATTATTACCCTTAACAATTAAAACATCTAGAAAAAGCAATGAGTTATTTTCTTCAAACTCAACAGTAAAGTTTATAGAATGGGCTAAGCTATTTAATTTTCCAAGGAAATGGTGTATATCTACATTTTTGGGCATAAGACACAAAATATCATCAACATATCTGAACCATTTAGCTCTATTGGGGAGGATTGTGTTAAGTAACCTTGTTTCAAAAAATTCCATGTATAGACTACTAAGAACAGGTGAAAGAGGATTCCCCATTGCCATACCAAACTTCTGAGTGTAAAATTTATCATTAAATACAAATTTTGCATCAACAATGCAAAGTTTATTAAGTTTAATGATAGAAGGAACTGGCAATGGTAAAACATAGTTAACGAGTTCTTCAGATAAGAAACTTAATACATCATCAACAGGAACTTTCTTAAACAAGGAAGTAACATCAAAACTAGCCATGTTAAAATCATTTAAGTCAGTCAAGGAGCTTAATTTATCAACCAAGTCTATGTTGTTTTTAACATTAAAGTTAGAAATTTTGCCAACAATAGGGCTCAAAATATCAACAAGCCATTTGGATAATTTATATGAAACTGACTCTATGGAGCTAATAATTGGTCTGACTGGATTCCCTGGTTTGTGTGTTTTTATTAGTCCATACATGTAAATTTTTTGACTAAATCATCTTTGCCTTTCAGTAGAAGTTTTATTGTTTTATTGAAATTGCTGTTAACGGTTTCTAGGGGATTTTTCCTAAGTTTAGAATAGGTTTCAGTATCATCATAGTTCCTTGATAATGTGAGTAGTCACGAAAGCCCTTGGAATTTCTCTATTTTTTCAGAGTGGTTGAGTGTCGGCCGGTGTGATAATAAAATAATAAATATATATATATATATATATATATATATATATATATATATATATATATATATATATATATATATATATATATATATATATATATATATATATATTTATATATATATATATATATATATATATATATATATATATATATATATATATATATATATATATATATATATATATATATATATATATATATATATATGTATGTATGTATGTATGTATAAATATATATATATACATATATATATATATATATATATATATATATATATATATATATATATATATATATATATATATATATATATATATATATATATATATATATATGCAAAACAACCACTCTGAAAGAATAGAGAAATTCCAAGCGCTTTCGTGACTACTCACATTATCAAGGAACTATGAAAGTGAAGCATCCAAGGAAGCTATATAAGGGGTCGGCCAGCACCTCACTATCAGATCCCACAACGGTTAAACACGTGACGCACGGCGAGCCAACTTGGACAGGTCCTTTGCAAAACTCACCCCCAAGCTATTTATTTGTCCAGTGTATTATTAAATTCTACCCAAATTCTATTAATTATAAATGGATCTAATTTATATAAACCAAAGGAAATATTCATATTATTGTCAAAACTGCTTTTTATGAAACAAGATTCAATTATATTCCTGTCGACCATGGACTTGCTTGATACTACTTTCTCAACTTTTTGAAAATCAATTGGATGGTTAAAATCTCTTACATGAGATTGTATTTTGCATTGTTGATGCAAAATTTCTATTTAATGATAAGTTTTACACTCAGAAGTTTGGTATGGCAATGAGAAATCCTCTTTCACCTGTTCTTAGTAACCTATACATGGAATTTTTTGAAACAAGGTTGCTTAACACAATCCTCCCTAATAGAGCTAAATGGTTCAGATATGTTGATGATATTTTGTGTCTTATGCCCAAAAATGTAGATATACACCATTTTCTTGGAAAATTAAATAGCTTAGCCCATTCTATAAACTTTACTGTTGAGGTTGAAGAAAATAACTCATTGCCTTTTCTAGATGTTTTAATTATTAAGGGTAATAATGAATTCAAATTTAAAATTTACAGAAAACCTACAAATAACTGTTCCTATGTCCACTATTATTCCTCGCATCAAGATAGAGTCAAACTGTCTGTTTTCTCATCAATGTTTTTGAGAGCTTTACGAATTTGTAGTCCTGAGTTCATAGATGAGGAAATATCCAAAATTTATGAAATAGGTAATGATTTAAAATACCCAAGAAATGTAATTGATAAATCTTTTAAAGTTGCTAGGAACACTTTTTATAATCCAAAAAAGGGCAACCAGCCTTATTCAACTAAAAATATGTTGGTTCTCCCTTACCATGAAAACTTGGTTGATATGCCTTCTCTTCTTAAGACTTTTAATATTAAAGTTGTATTCAAAAATCTTGATACAGTAAAAAAAATTTTGATTAAGAATTCCCCCCAAAATGCTGATGGATGTGTCTATAAGATTCCTTGTAAAATTTGCGATAAAGTTTATTACGGTCAAACTGGTAAAAATCTCGAACTAAGATTAAAACAACATAAATATAGCATTAGAACTGGACAAGATTCCAATGCTCTATTTATTCATGTAAGAGATTTTAACCATCCAATTGATTTTCAAAAAGTTGAGAAAGTAGTATCAAGCAAGTCCATGGTCGACAGGAATATAATTGAATCTTGTTTCATAAAAAGCAGTTTTGACAATAATATGAATATTTCCTTTGGTTTATATAAATTAGATCCATTTATAATTAATAGAATTTGGGTAGAATTTAATAATACACTGGACAAATAAATAGCTTGGGGGTGAGTTTTGCAAAGGACCTGTCCAATTTGGCTCGCCGTGCGTCACGTGTTTAACCGTTGTGGGATCTGATAGTGAGGTGCTGGCCGACCCCTTATATAGCTTCCTTGGATGCTTCACTTTCATAGTTCCTTGATAATGTGAGTAGTCACGAAAGCGCTTGGAATTTCTCTATTCTTTCAGAGTGGTTGTTTTGCATATTTTGAAATCACCTGCTTACTGTGATCTTATTGCATTAATGGATACCACACGACTCTTCAGAATGTTCTCGATAAGCTTTCCTAATCATATATCTTTTGTTTCACAGTTTTCTTCTGCACTGATCAAGTCCCACAAGTTAAAAATTCGACTTAATTTTTTAAAAAATTGTTTAAATGAACAAGTTCTGCCCTAGTCTCTTTTACCCAATAGACTCCTTGACATGAGAGATCGTCCTTTTGATGATTTTATGAGAATTATTCTTCAGAAACATATTAAAATAACTAAAATACAGGAGAAGGAAGCATTCAAAATATTGAGAAACAAAAAATACTCTTTTAATCAGGCCATTCCATCAGAATGGAAACACAGTATGTTGGATCATTGCTATAATAAACTCAGAAGAATTTGTAATGAACTCAAGAGCAAACTACAAAGAAAATTAGACATTTTAATTGAAAATAGTGATTGGACAAAGCATGCTAATAACAATTTTGTAATTAACTTATCAGATGAAATTTTAGACAAACATACAACTGCTGCTCTAGGTTTTGGCCTAAGTTTTGCGACTTCAAAAAAACTTAATAATGTTGAAATTGCAAAAGCCTTTTGTAACTTTGAAAAATTTTTTGATTTATCCTCTGATGAAATTAATATTAGTAAAGGAATGGTATACAGCTCTATGTTAAAACCAAACATTCCCAATTGCCCTCAAAGATTCTTTAAGTCTTATGATACACTTAATAACAATAAAAATTTGCGCCTTACTAAAGCAGACAAAATAAATGCAATAGTAATTATGAAAGAAAATGATTACCAAGAAAAAATGAATAATCTCTTAGATGATACTGAAACCTATTCTAAACTTAGGAAAAATCCCCTAGAAACCGTTAACAGCAATTTCAATAAAACAATAAAACTTCTACTGAAAGACAAAGATGAATTAGTCAAACAATTTACTTCCACTAATCCATCTTTACCTTACATGTATGGACTAATAAAAACACACAAACCAGGGAATCCAGTCAGACCAATTATTAGCTCCATAGGGTCAGTTTCATATAAATTATCCAAATGGCTTGTCGATATTTTGAGCCCTATTGTTGGCAAAATTTCTAACTTTAATGTTAAAAACAACATAGACTTGGTTGATAAATTAAACTCCTTGACTGACTTAAATGATTTTAACATGGTTAGTTTTGATGTTACTTCCTTGTTTACGAAAGTTCCTGTTGATGATTTATTAAGTTTCTTATCTGAAGAACTAGTTAACTATGATTTACCATTGCCAGTTCCTACTATCATTAAACTTATTAAACTTTGCATTGTTGATGCAAAATTTGTATTTAATGATAAGTTTTACACTCAGAAGTTTGGTATGGCAATGGGAAATCCTCTTTCACCTGTTCTTAGTAACTTATACATGGAATTTTTTGAAACAAGGTTGCTTAACACAATCCTCCCTAATAGAGCTAAATGGTTCAGATATGTTGATGATATTTTGAGTCTTATGCCCAAAAATGTAGGTATACACCATTTTCTTGGAAAATTAAATAGCTTAGCCAATTCTATAAACTTTACTGTTGAGTTTGAAGAAAATAACTCATTGCCTTTTCTAGATGTTTTAATTATTAAGGGTAATAATGAATTCAAATTTAAAATTTACAGAAAACCTACAAATAACTGTTCCTATGTCCACTATTATTCCTCGCATCAAGATAGAGTCAAACTGTCTGTTTTCTCATCAATGTTTTTGAGAGCTTTACGAATTTGTAGTCCTGAGTTCATAGATGAGGAAATATCCAAAATTTATGAAATAGGTAATGATTTAAAATACCCAAGAAATGTAATTGATAAATCTTTTAAAGTTGCTAGGAACACTTTTTATAATCCAAAAAAGGGCAACCAGCCTTATTCAACTAAAAATATGTTGGTTCTCCCTTACCATGAAAACTTGGTTGATATGCCTTCTCTTCTTAAGACTTTTAATATTAAAGTTGTATTCAAAAATCTTGATACAGTAAAAAAAATTTTGATTAAGAATTCCCCCCAAAATGCTGATGGATGTGTCTATAAGATTCCTTGTAAAATTTGCGATAAAGTTTATTGCGGTCAAACTGGTAAAAATCTCGAACTAAGATTAAAACAACATAAATATAGCATTAGAACTGGACAAGATTCCAATGCTCTATTTATTCATGTAAGAGATTTTAACCATCCAATTGATTTTCAAAAAGTTGAGAAAGTAGTATCAAGCAAGTCCATGGTCGACAGGAATATAATTGAATCTTGTTTCATAAAAAGCAGTTTTGACAATAATATGAATATTTCCTTTGGTTTATATAAATTAGATCCATTTATAATTAATAGAATTTGGGTAGAATTTAATAATACACTGGACAAATAAATAGCTTGGGGGTGAGTTTTCCAAAGGACCTGTCCAAGTTGGCTCGCCGTGCGTCACGTGTTTAACCGTTGTGGGATCTGATAGTGAGGTGCTGGCCGACCCCTTATATAGCTTCCTTGGATGCTTCACTTTCATAGTTCCTTGATAATGTGAGTAGTCACGAAAGCGCTTGGAATTTCTCTATTCTTTCAGAGTGGTTGTTTTGCATATTTTGAAATCACCTGCTTACTGTGATCTTATTGCATATATATATATATATATATATATATATATATATATATATATATATATATATATATATATATATATATATATATATATATATATATATATATATATATATATATATATATTTATTATTTTATTATCACACCGGCCGACACTCAACCACTGAAAAAATAGAGAACTTCCAAGCGCTTTAGTGACTACTCACATTATCAAGGAACCGAGGGCCGAGAGAAACTAACTTTGGGTGTGATTTACAGGGCCCCAAATCTTGATAGGGAGTGCAGTAAACTTCTATGGGACGAAATTCGTAAGGCATCTACTTACGAAAATGTTGTGCTAATGGGAGATTTCAACTATAGACAGATTGACTGGAGCAATTTGACAGGAAATTTAGAGTCAGGTGACTTTCTTGATACGATCCAGGATTGCTTTTTAAAACAGTTTGTGACAGAGCCAACTAGGGGAAATAACCTCCTTGATTTGGTTCTTGTCAGCAGGGAAACACTAATTAATAATCTTGAGGTTAATGATGACCTTGGGGAAAGTGATCACAAATCACTCAGTTTTAATATATCATGGAATTCCCCTAATAATGGCAATCAAGTCTCCGTCCCTGACTTTCGCTTGGCTGATTTCATAGGACTGAAAAATTACATAGGTGGGCTGAACTGGAATGACCTGACTAAGGGTCAGGTAGGTGGTGATGGTTGCCGATATGATGCTTTCCAGGGCATAGTTCTAGCTGCTCAGTCAAATTATGTTCCAAATAGGGAAATCAGATCAAACAAAAATGATCCTAAATGGATGAACAATAGATTAAAATATCTGATTGGTCAAAAGAGAGGCATATATAGGCAAATCAAAAGAGGAGAGGGGCAATTAAGAAATCGATATATTCAGTTAAAGAGAAATAAAAAAGGGAATTAGAAAAGCAAAAAGAGATTATGAGGTTAAAGTTGCAAGAGAATCGAAGACTAACCCAAAAGGATTCTTTCAGGTATACAGAAGTAAGATCAGGGACAAGATAGGCCCACTCAAAAGTTCCTCTGGTCAGCTCACTGACAGTGATAAGGAAATGTGTAGAATTTTTAACACATAATTCCTCTCAGTTTTTACACAGGAGGATACCAGCGATATTTCAGTAATGATAAATTATGTAGAACAGGACGATAATAAACTGTGCACGATTAGAGTCACAAGTGACATGGTCCTTAGGCAAATAGATAAATTAAAACCTAACAAATCCCCAGGCCCTGATGAACTGTATGCAAGGGTTCTAAAGGAATGTAAAGAGGAGCTTAGCAAACCTTTGGCTAATCTTTTCAACATATCACTACAAACTGGCATGGTGCCAGATAAGTGGAAAATGGCAAATGTGATACCTATTTTCAAAACAGGTGAAAGGTCCTTAGCTTCGAACTATAGACCAATAAGCATAACCTCCATAGTGGGAAAATTTATGGAATCAATAATTGCCGAGGCAGTTCGTAGCCACCTTGAAAAGCATAAATTAATCAACGAATCTCAGCATGGTTTTACAAAAGGGCGTTCCTGCCTTACGAATTTATTAACTTTTTTCACTAAGGTATTTGAGGAGGTAGATCATGGTAATGAATATGATATAGTGTATATGGACTTCAGTAAGGCTTTTGACAGGGTCCCACATCAGAGACTATTCAGGAAAATTAAAGCACATGGAATAGGAGGAGAAATTTTTTCCTGGATTGCGAAAAAGATTCAGGAGTTCTGGTTAGCAGTAATCTGAAACCAAGACAACAGTGCATAAGTGTTCGCAATAAAGCTAATAGAATCCTTGGCTTCATATCAAGAAGCATAAATAATAGGAGTCCTCAGGTTGTTCTTCAACTCTATATATCCTTGGTTAGGCCTCATTTAGATTATGCTGCACAGTTTTGGTCACCGTATTACAGAATGGATATAAATTATCTGGAAAATGTACAAAGGAGGATGACAAAGTTGATCCCATGTATCAGAAACCTTCCCTATGAGGATAGACTAAGGGCCCTGAATCTGCACTCTCTAGAAAGACGTAGAATTAGGGGGGATATGATTGAGGTGTATAAATGGAAGACAGGAATAAATAAACGGGATGTAAATAGTGTGCTGAAAATATCTAGCCTAGATAGGACTCGCAGCAATGGTTTTAAGTTGGAAAAATTCAGATTCAGGAAGGATATAGGAAAGTACTGGTTTGGTAATAGAGTTGTGGATGAGTGGAACAAACTCCCGAGTACAGTTATAGAGGCCAGAACGTTGTGTAGCTTTAAAAATAGGTTGGATAAATACATGAGTGGATGTGGGTGGGTGTGAGTTGGACCTGATAGCTTGTGCTATCAGGTCGGTTGCCGTGTTCCTCCCTTAAGTCAATGTGACCTGACCTGACTAGGTTGGGTGCATTGGCTTAAGCCGGTAGGAGACTTGTACCTGCCTCACATGGGCCAGTAGGCCTTCTGCAGTGTTCCTTCGTTCTTATGTTCTTATATATATATATATATATATATATATATATATATATATATATATATATATATATATATATATATATATATATATATATATATATATATATATATATATATATATATATACATATAAAACCTAACAAATCCCCAGGCCCTGATGAACTGTATGCAAGGGTTCTAAAGGTATGTAAAGAGGAGCTTAGCAAACCTTTGGCTAATCTTTTCAACATATCACTACAAACTGGTATGGTGCCAGATAAGTGGAAAATGGCAAATGTGATATCTATTTTCAAAGCAGGTGACAGGTCCTTAGCTTCAAAATATAGACCAATAAGCCTAACCTCCATAGTGGGAAAATTTATGAAATCAATAATTGCCGAGGCAGTTCGTAGCCACATTGAAAAGCATAAATTAATCAATGAATCTCAGCATGGTTTTACAAAGGGGCGTTCCTGCCTTACGAATTTGTTAAATTTTTTCAGTTAGGTATTTGAGGAGGTAGATCATGGAAATGAATATGATATTGTGTACATGGACTTCAGTAAGGCTTTTGACAGGGTCCCACATCAGAGACTATTGAGGAAAATTAAGGCACATGGAATAGGAGGAGAAATTTTTTCCTGGATAGAGGCATGGTTGACAAATAGGCAGCAGAGAGTTTGCATAAATGGGGAGAAATCAGAGTGGGGAAGCGTCACGAGCGGTGTTCCACAGGGGTCAGTGTTGGGCCCCATGCTGTTTACAATCTACATAAACGACATAGATGAGGGCATAAAGAGCGACATCAGCAAGTTTGCCGATGACACCAAAATAGGCCGTCGAATTCATTCTGACGAGGACATTAGAGCACTCCAGGAAGATTTGAGTAGACTGATACAGTGGTCGGAGAAGTGGCAGATGCAGTTTAATATAGACAAATGCAAAGTTCTAAATGTTGGACAGGACAATAACCATGCGGGATATAAACTAAATAATGTAGATCTTAATATTACGGATTTAGGAGTACTGGTTAGCAGTAATCTGAAACCAAGACAACAGTGCTTAAAAGTGTTCGCAATAAAGCTAATAGAATCCTTGGCTTTATATCAAAAAGCATAAATAATAGGAGTCCTCAGGTTGTTCTTCAAATCTGTACATCCTTGGTTAGGCCTCATTTAGATTATGCTGCACAGTTTTGGTCACCGTATTACAGGATGGATATAAATTCTCTGGAAAATGTACAAAGGAGGATGACGAAGTTGATCCCATGTATCAGAAACCTTCCCTATGAGGATAGACTAAGGGCCTTGAATCTTCACTCTCTAGAAAGACGTAGAATTAGGGGGGATATGATTGAGGTGTATAAATGGAAGACAGGAATAAATAAAGGGGATGTAAATAGTGTGCTGAAAATATCTAGCCTAGACAGGACTCGCAGCAATGGTTTTAAGTTAGAAAAATTCAGATTCAGGAAGGATATAGGAAAGTACTGGTTTGGTAATAGAATTGTGGATGAGTGGAACAAACTCCCAAGTACAGTTATAGAGGCCAGAACGTTGTGTAGCTTTAAAAATAGGTTGGATAAATACATGAGTGGGTGTGGGTGGGTGTGAGTTGGACCTGATTAGCTTGTGCTACCAGGACGGTTGCCGTGTTCCTCCCTTAAATCAATGTGACCTGACCTGACTAGGTTGGGTGCATTGGCTTAAGCCGGTAGGAGACTTGGACCTGCCTCGCATGGGTCAGTAGGCCTGCTGCAGTGTTCCTTCGCTCTTATGTTCTTATGTTCTTATGTTCAGGTGCCAGTAATGACCGAATTTGTTCCCATAAGGAACATTGTGAAGTAGATTACTCCATTTCAGACCCCCAAACATACACGTACAAACGCACTTACATAAATACACTTACATAATTGGTCGCATTCGGAGGTGATCGTTATGCGGGGGTCCACCGTATGTTAGGTAAGACACATATGCAACAGTTAGACAACTTTATTCATAAGAACATAAGAACGAAGGAACACTGCAGAAGGCCTACTGGCCCATGCGAGGCAGGTCCAAGTCTCCTACCGGCTTAAGCCAATGCACCCAACCTAGTCAGGTCAGGTCACATTGACTTAAGGGAGGAACACGGCAACCGACCTGTTAGCACAAGCTATCAGGTCTAACTCACACCCACCCACATCTACTCATGTATTTATCCAACCTATTTTTAAAGCTACACAACGTTCTGGCCTCTATAACGGTACTTGGGAGTTTGTTCCACTCATCCACAACTCTATTACCAAACCAGTACTTTCCTATATCCTTCCTGAATCTGAATTTTTCCAACTTATTCCGAAACGTTTCGCCTACACAGTAGGCTTCTTCAGTCGAATACAGAAAGTAGGCAGGAACAGTAGAGATGTGAAGACGATGTAATCAGTCCATCACCCTTAAAGTCGTAGAATTTGAGGTTGTCAGTCCCTCGGCCTGGAGAAGTTCAGTTCCATAGTCAGGAACTATCTGATAGTTCCTGACTATGGAACTGAACTTCTCCAGGCCGAGGGACTGACAACCTCAAATTCTACGACTTCAAGGGTGATGGACTGATTACATCGTCTTCACATCTCTACTGTTCCTGCCTACTTTCTGTATTCGACTGAAGAAGCCTACTGTGTAGGCGAATCGTTTCGGAATAAAGTTGTCTAACTGTTGCATATGTGTCTTACCTAACAACCTGTCGGTATTGTATACCATTTTGATGTTCATCGGTCCACTGTATGTTGTGCCGAATAGGCAGAACTTGCGATCTTGGCTTAAATAGCAACGCTCATCTTGCCATATAGGACAAGTGAAAATTTGTGTATGCAATAATTTCGTCAAAATCATTCTGAACCTAACGAAAAAATTATATTTCACTATGTTTGCTTAGTATTAAATTATTGTAAAGAAATCTAAAATATATTTAGTTGGGTTAGGCTAAAATAAATTGCTCTTGTTATAATAAGGTTAGGTAGGTTTTCTAAGATTCTTTTGGAGCAAAATTAAAATTTTTTTACAATAACATTAATGAAAAAAATATATCTTTAAACGTACAAGAGAAAATTTTAGAAAGGTCTTAATTTTTAATGAGTTCTTACTAATTGACCAGTTTTACATATTCGGCACGACATATATGCATACATATATATATATATATATATATATATATATATATATATATATATATATATATATATATATATATATATATATATATATATATATATATATATATATTAAATATAGAATGGTGTCCACCTCTGGTGTGAATTGTGGGACCCATAGCCTCGGAGAAGTGGATAAAAAGGCTTCAAGGAAGAATATTTGGATTTCTTCCTGAAGCCGTTTGAATATTCCACTTCCCCTACCGCCCCATCTTTTAGTATATATTTTTTTTACCAATAGGAATATTTTATTACATAATATGGTAAAGAAGATTTAAAAGATGCATTGTTGATATAAAGGTGGCATATACGGTTCATGTTGTTACGTGTGTATCA
>NW_027197159.1:0-67645 GCF_038502225.1 Cherax quadricarinatus | reverse complement strand
AAGGCATCTAAAATGGAGGAATATAGCAAATAATATTGTTGCAGTAATAACACCAGGAGGCAGCTCTGATGAAAACTCACACTCACGTGAGCTTTTAAATCTCTGCACAAAATTCAATTTAAACCAGCAAATAATAGAGCCTACTAGACTGGAAAATACACTAGACCTCATCTTCACTAACAATGATGATCTGATAAGAAATGTCACCATATCAAAAACAATATACTCAGATCACAACATAATTGAGGTTCAGTCATGTATGCGTGGAGCCCCAGACCGACATAATGAGATTAGTCACGAGGGAGCATTCACCAAATTCAACTTCAATAACAAAAACATAAAGTGGGACCAAGTAAACCAAGTCCTAACCGATATAAGCTGGGAAGATATACTAAGCAACACAGACCCCAACTTATGCCTAGAACAGATTAACTCGGTGGCACTAGATGTATGCACAAGGGTTATTCCTCTAAGAAAAAGGAGGAGTAGATGTAAAACAGAAAGAGACAGGCGCTCCCTTTATAGGCGACGGAAAAGAATAACAGAGCGGCTAAAAGAGGTCAATATATCTGAAATGCGTAGGGAGACACTGGTCAGAGAAATAGCAAGCATCGAACTTAAGCTAAAAGAATCCTTTAGGAGTTAGGAATCGCGGAAAGAACTAAAAGCCATAAATGAAATCGAAAGAAACCCAAAGTATATCTTCTCCTATGCCAAATCAAAATCGAGAACAACGTCCAGTATTGGGCCCCTACTTAAACAAGATGGGTCCTACACAGATGACAGCAAGGAAATGAGTGAGCTACTCAAGTCCCAATATGACTCAGTTTTTAGCAAGCCGCTAACCAGACTGAGAGTCGAAGATCAAAATGAATTTTTTATGAGAGAGCCACAAAATTTGATTAACACAAGCCTATCCGATGTTATCCTGACGCCAAATGACTTCGAACAGGCGATAAATGACATGCCCATGCACTCTGCCCCAGGGCCAGACTCATGGAACTCTGTGTTCATCAAGAACTGCAAGAAGCCCCTATCACGAGCCTTTTCCATCCTATGGAGAGGGAGCATGGACACGGGGGTCGTCCCACAGTTACTAAAAACAACAGACATAGCCCCACTCCACAAAGGGGGCAGTAAAGCAACAGCAAAGAACTACAGACCAATAGCACTAACATCCCATATCATAAAAATCTTTGAAAGGGTCCTAAGAAGCAAGATCACCACCCATCTAGAAACCCATCAGTTACACAACCCAGGGCAACATGGGTTTAGAACAGGTCGCTCCTGTCTGTCTCAACTATTGGATCACTACGACAAGGTCCTAAATGCACTAGAAGACAAAAAGAATGCAGATGTAATATATACAGACTTTGCAAAAAGCCTTCGACAAGTGTGACCATGGCGTAATAGCGCACAAAATGCGTGCTAAAGGAATAACAGGAAAAGTCGGTCGATGGATCTATAATTTCCTCACTAACAGAACACAGAGAGTAGTCGTCAACAGAGTAAAGTCCGAGGCAGCTACGGTGAAAAGCTCTGTTCCACAAGGCACAGTACTCGCTCCCATCTTGTTCCTCATCCTCATATCCGACATAGACAAGGATGTCAGCCACAGCACCGTGTCTTCCTTTGCAGATGACACCCGAATCTGCATGACAGTGTCTTCCATTGCAGACACTGCAAAGCTCCAGGCGGACATCAACCAAATCTTTCAGTGGGCTGCAGAAAACAATATGAAGTTCAACGATGAGAAATTTCAATTACTCAGATATGGTAAACATGAGGAAATTAAATCTTCATCAGAGTACAAAACAAATTCTGGCCACAAAATAGAGCGAAACACCAACGTCAAAGACCTGGGAGTGATCATGTCAGAGGATCTCACCTTCAAGGACCATAACATTGTATCAATCGCATCTGCTAGAAAAATGACAGAATGGATAATGAGAACCTTCAAAACTAGGGAGGCCAAGCCCATGATGACACTCTTCAGGTCACTTGTTCTATCTAGGCTGGAATATTGCTGCACACTAACAGCACCTTTCAAGGCAGGTGAAATTGCCGACCTAGAAAATGTACAGAGAACTTTCACGGCGCGCATAACAGAGATAAAACACCTCAATTATTGGGAGCGCTTGAGGTTCCTAAACCTGTATTCCCTGGAACGCAGGAGGGAGAGATACATGATTATATACACCTGGAAAATCCTAGAGGGACTAGTACCGAACTTGCACACGAAAATCACTCACTACGAAAGCAAAAGACTTGGCAGACGATGCACCATCCCCCCAATGAAAAGCAGGGGTGTCACTAGCACGTTAAGAGACCATACAATAAGTGTCAGGGGCCCGAGACTGTTCAACTGCCTCCCAGCACACATAAGGGGGATTACCAACAGACCCCTGGCAGTCTTCAAGCTGGCACTGGACAAGCACCTAAAGTCAGTTCCGGATCAGCCGGGCTGTGGCTCGTACGTTGGTTTGCGTGCAGCCAGCAGCAACAGCCTGGTTGATCAGGCTCTGATCCACCAGGAGGCCTGGTCACAGACCGGGCCGCGGGGGCGTTGACCCCCGGAACTCTCTCCAGGTAAACTCCAGGTAACTCCAGCAGGTTCATCAGGCGCTGAAAGGTAGAGGCCGCGTTACACAACCCGAAGGGCATAACACGATAATTGAATAATCCGCCTTGTATAGTAAATGCGGATATTTCTTGGGCTCGCTGGGTAAGCGGCACTTGGTAATAGCCCCTTAATAAATCCAGGTGGGTGACATAGGTGGCTCCCGATCCTCTGTCTATTAGATCATCAATATGGGGTAGTGGGAAACCATCTGGTACCATGAGAGCATTAACCTTACGATAATCAGTGCACATTCTAGAAGTCCCATCAGGCTTGGGAACTAATATACCGGCGAGGCCCACGGACTTTTACTCCGTTCTATGAGTCCATGGGACAACAAAAGTTCTACTTCTTTGTTTAATGTTTCTTGTTTGAGTGGACTTGCCCTATAAGGTGACTGCAAGGCTTTGCTCCTTGTACATTTATGTCGTGAATTCCCAATGTACAACACCTAGGGACATCATCGAATAAAACCTCATAACGTAATATCAAGTCTTGGATATCTTTTGCTTTCTTCAAATCAAGGTCCATAAGAAAGGTATCAAGAGATTGCAATGTCTCTGAATTTTTTAAACATACTTCTATCGCTTTAGAGATGCTGGGCAGACTTACATTTTCAGTTTCAGCTAAAGGAAGAACTGTCGAAACTGGTACAATACTAGGGTGGTAAGCCTTAAGTTGGTTTAAGTGATAAGTACGTTTTGCCTTTCTCTTTCCTGGAGTTTGTAGTATATAATTTACCTCATTGAGCCGCTCAATCACTTCCAAAGGACCTTCATATCTAGGTTGCAGAGCGTGTCCAGGTAAGAATTTCTGTGCCATCACACTGTCACCTGGTTTGAAGAAACGAGAGCGTGTGTGTTTGTCATAACAATGCTTCATCTTGGATTGGGCCATAGCTAAGTTTTTTGAGGCTAATTCCCTCAGTTGTGACAAACACTTATGCATTAGAGTTGGAGTTGTTTTAAACGAGGGTTCTGATTTACCGGTCCATGAATCTTTTAGTACGGTGAGGGGGCCACGTACTTGGTGTCCGTAAATTAATTCAAATGGACTAAACCCAGTGCTTTCTTGTTCGCTTTCCCTTAAGGCGAACAAGAGGAATGGTATTCCTTCGTCCCAATCTCTGGAAAACTGCTCGCAGTATGCTCTCATCATTGATTTTAATGTTTGATGAAATCGTTCGAGGGCTCCTTGCGACTGAGGGCGATAAGCAACAGAAAATACGGACTTAATTCCGAGGCGAGATAAGGCATCACGAAACATCTTAGAGGTAAAATTTGAACCTTGATCGGATTGAATTATTCGGGGAATCCCTACCTGTGAGAAAAATTTTTGCAAAGCTCGAACAATGATGAGAGAATTAATTTTTCTCAAAGGGATAGCCTCTGGATATCGAGTAACGACATCCATAATTGTAAACAGATATTGATTCCCTTGTTTAGTCCTGGGTAGCGGACCAACACAGTCTATTATCAGGTGTGAGAAGGGCTCACCACTGACGGGAATCGGAATGAGGGGAACTGGTGGAGGTGTGTGCGAAGGTTTGCCGGTCACTTGGCAGACTTGACAACCTTTTAGATAGCTTTCCACAGTCTCCTTCATTCTGGGCCAATGAAAATGCTTGGCTATTTTGCCCAGCGTTTTCTTTACTCCCACATGTCCTCCCATGGGACTATGGTGGGCGAAATTAATAGCCAATTCTCTAAAGGTGCTAGGTAGCACTACTAGATGTTTGCTGGTAGACAGATGATCGTCTTGAAAAGGGCCGATCATAGAATATTTCAGATTTGAAGATCCGGGTTGTAAGGATCGGCTGAACAATAAATCGAGACCTAAATCCTCGCCTTCACTTAGGACTTTAGTTGATAAAGAATTTTGAGACGCTCTAGACATTGCTCTAGTTATAACATTGAGAGGAAATAAAGTAGGAGCCCCTTTTCGAGCTTCTATAGCATAGTTAATGTCAGTAGAATTATCAATAACTAGAGGCTCTCGGCTTATACCCGGATAGTCTAGATCATTGCCTATGAGTAAGTCAACGCCCAGAATAGGAAAAGTTTCACTGGATATACCTACCGACACAAAGCCAGTATAGGTTGGTGTTTGGATGTATATCCTGTGAAGAGGCACTCTTATAATGGCGCCTCCATAGGCTTCTAAAAAGACATCTAGCTTTGTGCGAGTCATATCACTTACGGGAAGTATGTCCTGCTTCAACAATGTTAAATAACTTCCAGTATCACGGAAGGAATTAATTTCAACTAATTGAGTCTCGTCTATTCCAACTTTCACTTTAGCAAAGTAGGGACTCATAGCTGAGTAAATATCTTTTTCTGAAACAACTCTAGTATTGAGTCATCTAGAATGACTACTGATTCGTTCTTGTGAACCTTGTTCGGTACTAGGGTTCGGTTTCTTTTGAGCTGTCGATGAAGATATTACCTGAGTTGGGAAACGAAGTCACTCGTTCCTGGTATCCCTCTCTAGCCAATAACAGTGTTTCCTTAAATGCCCTTTCTTATTACAATAAGTGCAGTTCAACTCACTGTTATGCCTTAGTGGTTTTGAACTTTTCCTAGAGTTAGATCTAAATTTATTATTAATGGGCGTGGAGGCATCATAGGAGGTCGGGCAAGGATTCTGTATGCGACGCATCTCTGTTTCCTTACTTTTTGTTTCGCCAATCAATTGTTGAGATATTTCATAATTATCGGCAAGCGAGGCTGTTTCTAGTATATTTACTATGGGGCAACTAATCAAATACCTATGCAAGTCTTCTGGTAAATTATTATAGAAATCCTCATGCAGGATCAATTGGGAAAGACTTTCCTTAGATTTACAGTTAGAAGCTCTACACCATCTCTCAAAAGCGATTTTCTTTTCACGTGCAAAATCTACATATGACTGAGTTGGCTGGCGTTTTAATGCTCTAAAGGTTTTTTGATAACTTACTGGGAGGAGATCATAAGCCTCTAGGATAGCCTTCTTAACGGAATCATAATCCACATATTTCTCAAAAGGTAACGTAGCCATACAACTTTGAGCTTTACCAGACAACGAAGTATGTAATAAGGTTGCCCAGTGTTGTTGTGGCCAGCTCATAGCACGTGCTTGATTCTCAAAGACTTCAAAATAAGTATCTAAGTCTCTGTCATTAAGCCTTGGAACCATAGATGCAGCTTTTTGTATATTGAAAGAATCATTTGAGGATTCAGTACATCTTTCACTCACATTATCTTGTTGTTGTTGTCTTATACAGCGGAGCGTTTCCCTTTGAAAGTCTTCTTCATTTAATTTATGTTGAGCCTCAATTTGAGCAGTCTGTAAAATAAATAGTCTCTCTAATTTCTCAAACTGACTTTGAGAAATATGCCCGATGGTATCGAAAATGAGGGCATTGAACTGGCGGTATGTGGATATTCCTTTGGACGTGCACCTTGGTGAGGGCCAGGCTGACCATTAATAGGAATTCCTTCAGTAACGGGCGAATGCTGAACAGCGGCTGCACCCTGCAATACTTCATCTACTTTACTAGAAGCCAAAGCGGGACCTAATCTATCTGATTCAATTTCAAGATCAACTCTTTGAAATTGTTCTTCTAATACTTCAAATCTCGACTGGTAGCTTACTTGAGAAACTAAACTTTCAGAGTCAGAATCTCCTGCTACATGATGGTTAGAGGCCCCTGGAAACAATTTGTTTCTAATTATTGCCCTTACGGTATTGGCTGTGTAATATCTATCATATGGCACTCCCAATTTACGGGCTATCTGCCAGCACGTTTGAAGTTTCAAGGATTCCAGCTTTGACAATGTTAAATCTTCAAATAACTCTTTAATGTGATCTTCCATGATCAATATTTTGAGATAAATTCCCAGTATATAACTTTAATATTGTTCTTTTGATCAATGTCTTAGAACAACAGAGATCCCGGACGGGTACCCCATTTGTTGCGAATAAGAAATTTTTTAAAGAACTTCAGAATGTGGCCTGTTACCCTTTATTTCTTATGCAACAAGATTTTTGGATCCGAGTTATTTAAAGGTATTTTAGAGTCTAGGGGAAATAATTTCAACTGGGAAACTCCATAGAATAATATTCAAATTTATTAAAGTATTTAAATACAATACTTTATCTTCTCTTTGTAGTAACTTAATACTTTGTACAATAAATTTACCATATACATTTAGTTCAAAATCATGGAAATGTCACATTAATAAGGAAGTTTAATTATTCTTCCTGTAATTAAGTCTTCATTAACATTTACGTCTCTGTCTTAACAAGACTGTAAACTCAAAATACAAAAGGTACAAGATTTAACAAGTGTGAGGGAAAAGTTCAATAGATAGGAATAGAGAGGGAGTATATAGTAACAATAGTTTCATTGCCAGCTACTTGTTAAGGTAGGGTAAGTCAAGCTCCCGCCTTTTCTCCCCCACCCCTAAAGTGATAGTTTGATTGCCGGCTGCTTGTTAAGGTAGGGTCAGTCTAGCTCCCGCTATCCCTTCCCCTCCTTCTTCCCCCATCCCCACGAAAGGTGACGTGTGGGGCTCTGGTCAAACAGTAAATCACTCGACTCACAGCTCCCAACACTACTGTAAGTACATGCCTGCCTTGTATTCTAGTGGATATATTGGTTAAAAGCTTCACTTTTGGCCAATAATAAACTTAGTCTTTTCAGTCTTGCTCTAGGTTGACTGTTGTAATAATCACCACGTCTTTTGAGTATTGTGCTTATCATGGAGAGTGATTATTTAAGCAGTGGGTAACCTGTCTATCTTTTCAGCTTGGATGACAGAGAGGGTCACCTGTCAGTCAATGAGAACAGATGGAGATGGACTAACGTCCAGAGACTTCCCCATTTTGGATTTAATTACCTGTGCACCTGTATGAAATTGCAGGACGTAACCCCTCATCATTGCAGTGGTAAAGAACCTGCTTTCCTGTCATCGGGATATAATACTCAAGGCCCTATCTACTGTGAAGAACTAGCCAGTGGGTCGTAACCAACACCTGCGACCTCCCCCCCCATCATCAGCAACGGCTACGATTTCAACAACACAGTGTTACCAACACCAGACACCCCTATATATATTAGCGTTGAATTAAGTTATCATTTATATTTTTCATTTTTCATTTTCTTTAATGTAGGATTAATATTTCATATTTTAGTGTTTTATATTTTAAATTTCTACTTAATAAAGTGTTTATGTTTGTCTGTTATTTCTTTTTCTATTCATTAATTTTCCTTAGGAGGAGCCAGCCTTAGTAATACTTACTGAAGTTGTTACAGGGCTGAGTAAGCCTTCACAAGTGGCGACCTTGCCAGGATCAACTCTACTGAATCAAGATTCAATTCCATCTCGAATCTACCATTGGAACTTCAATGCTGCATACCACAGATGGTTACCACCAGCCATGAGTAATCATTCTCTATGGTAGGACTACAGTACAGGTATTTAAAAGATTTGGTGATTGTTATGGTCTCAATTTATTGTAAGTCAAGTCAGGCAGGATATAATATTTAATTCTGCCACCTAATTGTATGTGAGCTTGAAACACTTTTGAGGATTAGACTCTAGGGACCTGAGATTTTCCAGTGACAATTTGTTTCATTGAGCTCTTCATTATATCAAGGGAACTGCCATAGGACACTCTTGATTTGTTGGTGAGAAGATTGGATGGTCAAGTGACCCCATTCTACTTACTGTTTGCTTGGAGCCGGCATGGAGCCCTTCGTTTTCATTAATACATGTTGTTTAATTGAAGCAGGGATCGAGCCCTCTGGTTTATTTACAGTTTGAGCGGAGCAGGAATTGAACCCTCCGTTTTCTTTAATACCCGTTTCATTTCCACTGATAGTTTAGGTTATTCTTGCAAGTATGGAGGAATACCAGTTTTGGATGAATGCTGGAAGTAAGTTAGGAATAACAGGGAAAAATTTAGAATCTTTCATTAGTGCTAAGATCCAGGAAAGACTTGAAAGAGAGAGAATTGAGAGAGAAGAGAGACAGAAAGGGAAAGAGAAGAAGTAAAGGAGAGAGAGAGAATCGAAAGAGAAGAGAAAAAAGAGAGAGAGAAAATCGAAAGAGAAGAGAAAAAGGAGAAAGAGAACCTTGAAAGACAGGAGAAAAGAGAGTGAGAGAGAATTGAAAGAGAAAGCCAAGAAAGACAGTCAGAAAGAGAGCACAAAGACAAAAAAAAAGCATGATAGACTTGATCGTGAGGAAAGAGCTAGAGAGCATGAGTTAATAGAGAGAGAAAAGGATCGCGAGCTCGAAAAATCTCGCCTTGAATTAGAGAATAAATAGTTAACTTTTACACAACAACAATTAGAGGAAGGAGTAATGGAACAACGTGCAGCTAGTGCACATATTCCAACACCTAATTTACCTCCCTTCACAGAGGGGGAAGACATAACTTCATACATTATCAGGTTTGAAAATACCGCTACCCTCTGTGAATGGCCTGCTGACACCTGGGCTACCAGGTTAGGAATGTTATTTTCTGGTACAGCTTTGAATATCTATGCAACTTTGTCACAGGATATCATATGTAATTATAACCTACTGAAGAAGGCAATCCTTAAAGCATATCAAAAAACCACTAATTCTTACAGGAAAGATTTCAGGTATGCCACCTTACAGCCTGGCCAGAACTTTCAACAGTTACAGGTAACACTCTTTCGTTTGTTCGACTTTTGGATAGAGAGTTCAGGAATTGATCGCAGTAATGAATCTCTTAGAGACTTCATGGTTGCTGACCAGTTCCTGACAGCTCTTCCCCATCAGATACGAACATTCATCAGAGAACGTAACCTGATTAAAGCTGAGGAAGTTGCTGAGGCTGCTGACCTGTATGCTGAGGCTCACAATTCCTATAAAGACCTAAAGGGATCAAACCCTAAGGGCAAGGGTTCATCAGACCTTAAGAAATCAAAGCCTCTAGTGGAAAGTAAAATGACTTCTTTTATTCCTGTTTGTCATTTGTGTGGTGTTAAGGGACATAAACGTCCAGATTGTCCTTCTAGGAAGGTCCAAAAAGTTGGAAGATGTTTTAAAGACTATAATGACCAAACACCCTTCTGTTCAGGAACAGTTAATGGACTTAATGTATCTACCATTTTACGAGACACTGGATGCACATGTATAGTCGTTTCTGATAAGCTGTTCCCTAACCCTAAAGAAACTCATTCCTCTGCTATACTTTCAGACTACTTGGGCCGTACGGACACTTTTCCTACCATCCGTTGTTACATTAGGTCTAAATGGTTCACAGGTTGGTCTGAAGCCGTACTAGCTCCCATCACTTCTTGCTCTGTACTAATAGGTAATGTAAAAGGTGCCATTCTTCCTTCTGAGGTTGACCTTTCATCACCAAAGATGGACATAGGTGTTTCAGATCCTCTTCCTGTAGAGTCAGAGAAGCCCCTCGAAAGTTCAGATGAGACAATGACTCGTGAGATTCATGTGGGATTAAAAACCAGTGATGCTACTCTCGAAAGCGAGGTAGTAGGATCACCGGTTCACTTGTTAGATGAAAGTGAAGATATCACCTCCGATACCATAAATGTCTTGACTAGGGCTCAGACCAAAGCCCAGGCTTCCCTTACTGTCCATCCTTTGATTTTCCCTGACTTTAAGCCTTTAGACATATCGAAGGACTCTTTTGTCAATTTACAACGTAATTGCCCTTCTCTTCAGAATTGCCATAATGCCGCTAAACAAAATCAAGTTATCCAAAGGAAAAACTTTTCATATAAATCTGAATATATAAAAGGTATCTTGTACAATCCTTCATGACTTATGGACTGATGGGGAGGTAAATGCTGAGGTTCAGTCTTCTTACCAGTTTCTCCTTGACCTTAGATCCAAACTTGAGGAGACCTCTGACATAGTTTCGAAAAACCTAAGCTTGTCAATGGACCAGTACAAAACCTATTTTGATTCCAAAAGTCAGAGGAGAAGCTTTAAAGTAGGAGATGAAGTTCTTGTACTTTTGCCTATCAAGTCAAATAAATTATTAGTAGCATGGAAAGGTCCATATAAAGTATTAAAAATTTGTGGGAAAGTTGACTACCTCATAGAAGTCAAGGGGAAACCTAAGCTTTATCATATCAACATCCTTAAGAAATATTACCGAAGAAATTCGGTTAACTGCCTTAATAACTTTGACTTAGTTTTTCCACATGAACTTGATAAGACAACTGAAGAATGTAAAGTGTGCGTAATTGACACCTCTAACTTAGACTATGATGAAGAACTACATGACTTGGTGACTCTTGACCACTTGGATGCAACCAACATTAATATTAATGAATCTTTGGATGACCATAAGAGACATGAACTACTTCAATGTGTGAGTAACTTTTCAGACGTCTGTACTGATATTCCAGGTGTTACCTCCACGGTAGTCCATAAGATTGACTTAGTGACGGACAATCCTATCAAACGAAAATTATACCCAGTTCCAGTTCACCTTAGGGATGCATTTGACCGAGAGGTAGACAAATTATTAAAACTAAAGATCATTGAACCTTCAGTATCTTCATATTGTTCACCAGTAGTCATGGTTAAGAAGGAGGATAATTCATATAGACTTGCTATTGACTTCAGAGGCCTTAATGCTATAACTCGGTGGGATGCTGAGCCTATGCCCTTAATAGATAGCGATCTACACAAATTTTATGACACTTCCTTCTTTTCAGAGATTGATATTGCACAGGCATATCATCAAGTAATGTTAGATCCTTCTTCTAAGCAGTACACCGCTTTTCCTACACACCAAGGACTGATGCAATATAGAACTATGCCCTTCGGTTTGGTAACTGCCTGTGCTACCTACGTGAGACTGATGAGAAAGGTCTTGGGTAATATGCCAAATGTTTCAGTTTATTTTAATAACATTTACGTAATGACATCCACGTGGGGCGAACATATCCAAACATTAACATCAGTTTTGCATAGGTTACGCTCACATAGCCTCACTGCCAAGCCGAAAAAATGCTTCCTTGGGTATAACAAGATTAGATATCTTGGACTGATACTTTCTAATAACTCTCTGCAGCCTCTCCCCAGTAAGATCAAAGCTTTACTAGAATTTAAATTCCCCAAAACCAAGAAGCTCATGCATAGCTTTCTTGGTTCTGTAAATTTTTATGCACGATTTATCCCAAACCTTACTGATCTTACAGGCATCTTATCCGACTTCCTTAAAAAGTCTGTGAAGGAACCTCTTGAACTTTCCGATGTAGCTCGGGAAAAGTTTAATGAGATTAAAAGTATCTTTTCGAAAGACCCTATACTTAAGATTCCAGATATTAATAAAACATTTTGTTTAAGAACTGATGCCTCCAATACTGGCTTAGGTGCGGTGTTACTACAATACCATGATGGTACTCCCTTCCCTGTATGCTTCCTAAGCCGGAAACTCCTTCCCGCAGAAACGAGATGCTCCACCATAGAATAGGAATGTTTGGCCCTTGTGTGGGGTATCTCCAAACTTAAATTTTATTTGCTGGGAAAAGAATTCATTTTAGAAATGGACCACAAACCTTTGATATACCTAGAAACTTTTAAGGGAAACAACAGCCTCCTCTTGAGGTGGACATTGGCACTCCAGGCTTTTAAGTTCCATATTGTGTATATCAGTGGTTCATCCAATTATTTCTCTGACTGGTTAAGTCGTGACAGTCAGTAGAAGATTTGTTGCCTTACGCGACTTCCACATGTTAGAACTTTTTCCTCGCCTATTCTTCTTATACTCCTTGACTATAAGTCTTGGTATGGGGGAGTGTGAGGGAAAAGTTCAATAGATAGGAGTAGAGAGGGAGTATATAGTAACAATAGTTTCATTGCCGGCTACTTGTTAAGGTAGGGTAAGTCAAGCTCCCGCTATTCTTTTTTCCCCCTCCCCCATTGCCCCTTGTTAAATAGGGTGATCCCAGTTAGTTTGATTGCCGGCTGCTTGTTAAGGTAGGGTCAGTCTAGCTCCTGCTATCCCTTCCCCTCCTTCTTCCCCCCCCAAAAGGTGATGTGTGGGGCTCTGGTCAAACAGTAAATCACTCGACTCACAGCTCCCAACACTACTGTAAGTACATGCCTGCCTTGTATTCTAGTGGATTTATTGGTTAAAAGCTTCACTTTTGACCAATAATAAACTTAGTCCTTTTAGTCTTGCTCTAGGTTGACTGTTGTAATAATCACCATGTCATTTGAGTATTGTGCTTATCATGGAGAGTGATTATTTAAGCAGTGGGTAACCTGTCTATCTTTTCAGCTTGGATGACAGAGAGGGTCACCTGTCAGTCAACGAGAACAGATGGAGATGGACTAACGTCCAGAGACTTCCCCATTTTGGATTTAATTACCTGTGCACCTGTATGAAATTGCAGGACGTAACCCCTCATCATTACAGTGGTAAAGAACCTGCTTTCCTGTCATCGGGATATAATACTCAAGGCCCTATCTACTGTGAAGAACTAGCCAGTGGGTCGTAACCAGCACCTGCGATCCCCCCCCATCATCAGCAACGGCTACGATTTCAACAACACAGTGTCACCAACACCAGACACCCCTATATATATTAGCGTTGAATTAAGTTATCATTTATATTTTTCATTTTTCATTTTCTTTAATGTAGGATTAATATTTCATATTTAAGTGTTTTAGATTTTAAATTTCTACTTAATAAAGTGTTTATGTTTGTCTGTTATTATTTCTTTTTCTATTCATTAATTTTCCTGAGGAGTAGCCAACCTTAGTAATACTTACTGAAGTTGTTACAGGGATGAGTAAGCCTTCACAACAAGACCCTTGAATCTGGCCATAAAGTATCTCTATGGATTACTGAACTGACCAAGAATATAAATATCAAAAGAATCTTTCAGAGCAATGAGGAACAAAATGAGTCAGCTCTAGAGTCCAATTCTCAAAACCATTCAAACTGTACACCGTAAGTGCCAATATACGATCAGTTGTCAGGGCTAGAGCAGGGAGCAGACTGACTACTTGCCAGTCTGTTGACACATCATCAGGGTGGATCAGCTGACCCAAACGTCAGGCAGCCAGACATAAACAATTTGAACAATTCACCGGATGGTTCCGAGACTTAAACTCTATATACACAAGAAATCCTACCTAACAATAATAGTAAAATAATAGTGATAATAATAACAAAATAGAGCTAATAACAAAATAGCGATAATACCAAAATAGTGATAATACCATGGTATTTTCATATATTAACAGATAATAATATAACGCCAAAAGTCTCTATTTTAGCTATAAATGGGGACTTTCATGCTATAATATTAAGTGATGAACATATTCTCTTACAATAGTTAAATAACACAGGATGACCAATTTCGAAGACATAACACATCCCGAACCCCAAATATATCGATATACACACTTCAACAGACGCTTCTCATTGCACGGATTCAATGGATATATACCCACCACATGCCACAGCTTACCATACAAAAGCACATTCACCACAATAGCACACTGATGTAACGTCAGTCCTCCTGTATGCAATCCTGCCAATCTACCCAGAACCCTATCCACAGCTTCTCTCGAATTCACCTCCCTCGCCTCCTGAAGGTTTCCCATATGAACAACCCCACACGCCTTAATTTGACACACCAGGGTCCAGCCTTCTTCCTGTCCTAGAGCCCCACCCACACCATCCCCCACCCTCATAAGCATAGACTTTTCCCTATTAACAGTCATCCCTGTTGCCCTTCCGAAACGTTCCACCAATTCACCCACCTTTCGTAAGTCCTGTGACCTTCTAAATAGAACCATGGTATCATCCACATAACGCACTATCCCTGGTTCCACCGCCACTTCATCTCTCTTCACTACCTCCCTCACACTCCCTCGCACAGCCCTATGGAATGGGTCCTGAATCAATGAGAACAGAAGCTGCAACACAGGGCACCCTTGCTTCAAGCCCCTTTCCATCCTAACTAGTTTTCCTAGCCTACCATTTACCTGCACCCGTACCATAGCCTGCTCATACAACACCTTTGCCCAACTGACGATTTCCCTCCCAAACCCTTGCTACTGCATTAACTTCCACAGTGCCTCGCACTCCACACAGTCATATGCCACATGCCAATCCAATGCCAATGCCCCACCTTTATTTCCCCCCTACTTTTTTCAATTCAATTCAATTCAAATTCAATTCAAAGTTTATTCTCTATAAGGATTACAATGCTGAGTTTACAGAATTTGGTTATTGTGTGGTTTACATGTAGTAAAATAATAATTACAGAGTGTACCACTAGAACACCTAGCATGGCTAGGCATTTCGAGCAGACTTATATTAAATCTTAAGTTTAAAATATTACAAAATTATGAGGTAAGTTGGTATTATGGCTAAGGGACTAAATACTAGTTGTGAGTTTAGCAATGTGACTGCTTTTGTTTTGGCACTATACATAGTTTCAGTATTGGAGTATCACAGGCCAACTTATGACTAGTTAAGATTCATTATTTTGAGATTGAGATTGATATTTCTGTTTATGGTCAAATGGGTGAGTGAGTGTAAGTGTGGTATTCGTATTATTAGTTGACAGGGTGTATCAGGGAGATAAGATGTTTTCTGATGGTAGTTTTGAAGGTGATGAATGTGTCTGCAGTTCTAGAGTTCTCAGGTAGGGTGTTCCAGATTTTAGGGCCTTTGACATACATTGAATTTTTGTAAAGGTTTAGTCGGACACGGGGAATGTCATAGAGATCTTTGTGTCTGGTGTTGTGCCTGTCGGTTCTGTCACAACTATCAAGAAAGCGTTTTAGGTTAATATTGGAATTTAAGGTCCTGTAGATGTAGATTGCACAGTAGTAAGTGTGGATGTACTGAACAGGGAGTAAGTTTAGATCTATGAAGAGTGGGGGGGTGTGTTGCCAGGGATGGGATTTAGTGATTATTATTACTGTGGCTTTTTGTTGGGCTATTATTGGCTTTAGGTGTGTTGCTGCAGTTGAACCCCAAGCACAGATAGCATAGGTGAGGTATGGATATGTAAGTGAATGGTATAGTGTGAGAAGGGCAGTTTGCGGCACATAGTATCATATCTTGGAGAGGATCCCAACCGTTTTGGATACTTTTTTGGTTATGTATTGGATATGGGTGCTGAAGTTCAGGTTGTTGTCGAGGTATAGGCCTAGGAATTTGCCCTCATTATGCCTGGCAATTAGAGTGTTGTCGATCTTAATGTTAATTTGTGCATATCCTGCTCTGCTACCAAACATAATGTAGTAGGTTTTGTCAGTGTTAAGCGTAAGTTTGTTGGCTGTCATCCAAGTCGATATTTTGATCAGCTCCACATTAACAATGGTGTTGAGGGTGGCAAGATTAGGGTGAGAGATGACATAAGTCATGTCGTCAGCAAAGAGAATGGGGTTCAGGTGTCGAGATACGTTTGGAAGATCATTGATGTATATGAGGAAGAGCAAGGAACCAAGGACACTTCCCTGCAGAACTCCAGTATCAAGTGGCTGTGTTGTTAATGCTGTGTCTTTAATGGTGTCATACTGATACCTATTAGTAAGGTAAGATTTGAAATATGCAAGCGCATGGCCTCTTATACCATAATGGTCAAGTTTTTGGAGTAGGATGCCGTGGTCTACTGTGTCAAAAGCTTTTCTTAGGTCAATAAAAATTCCTAGTGGATATTCCTTATTTTCCAATGCTGTGTAAAGCAGATCTAGCATTTTTATGATTGCATCGTTAGTGCTTTTATTTTTCCTGAATCCAAATTGGCAGAGGTTGAGTATGTTTTGTGACGTTATAAATGAATATAGTCTCCTGTGCACGAGTTTCTCAAAGATTTTGGATAGCAACGGTAAGTTTGATATTGGCCTATAGTTGTTTAAATCAGTAGGGTCACCACCTTTATGTATTGGTGTAACCCTTGCCGTCTTGAGTAGTTTCGGGAAGGTGCTAGTTTCTAGTGACTTGTTAAAAAGTAATGAGATAGTATGCGAGAGGACGTGGGCCACTCTCTTGTACAATAATGGTGGGACATGAGACAGATTCCCTGAGTTATTTTTAAGTGACTTTATAATCTCGGTGACTTCCGTGGGCTCAGTTGGAGCAAGATAGAAGGAATTTGGGAAATTCCCATCTAGGTAGTCCCCGGCATGGGCATTGGTACGTGGGATTTTATTGGCGAGATTAGAACCTGTGGTTGAGAAGAAGTCGTTTATCTTGTTAGCTGTGTCAGTGGGATGTAGTGGTGTTTCATTAGGTTTAGTTAGGACAATATTCTTGTTTTTTTTCAGTTTGTGGGTCCCTAGAATCTGAGAGAGTGTTTTCCAGGTTTCTTTTATATCTCCTCTTGTGTCAGTGAATCTATTGGAGTAGTATAGTTGTTTGGCTTTCTTTATTACTTTGGTGAGGACTGATGAATAGTGTTTAAGAATATCTTTGTGTATTAAGCTTTTCATATTGGTGCTTCTTATCAATGGATTTCAGAATGGTGCTGGTTAGCCATGGGCAACCAAGCCGTTTGTTTGTGATCTGTTTCGTTTTTATAGGACAATGTTTGTTGTATAGTCTAAGTAGTTTGTTAAGAAAACACAAACACACAAACACACACACACACACACACACACACACACACACACACACACACACACACACACACAAACACACACACACACACACACACACACACACACACACACACACACACACACACACACACACACACACACACACACACACAAACACACACACACACACACACACACACACACACACACACACACACACACACACACACACACACACACACACACACACACACACACACACTCACACACACACACACACACACACACACACACACACACACACACACACACACACACACACACACAAACACACACACACACACACACACACACACACACACACACACACACACACACACATGCACATATGTGGTAATGCTTTATTTACAGCTAGCAAAGTCAGGGTATTTCTCCAGAATGGTCTGTAATATACCACTGTGGATAAAATACTTAGCCATTTCTTGAACACTTCTGAGTGAGTTGTTTCTAAATTCATTAATTTTATCGCACTCCAGTACATAATGACGCAGGGTGTGACAATAGTCCATCTGGCAAAGTTTACATTTCGTTTGGTCTACATCTGGTGGTGGTGATTTAACCTGCCAAAGATACTTGTAACCCAGCCGGAGCCGGGCAGTAGTGACATCCAAGAGTCTGCTTATTTTGTTGGATGCACCATAGACATGTGGCTCCTCCTGCATGATAGAATGATGATAGATGGACTCACTGGTGTCAATCTCCCTGAGCCTTAAGTCCATAAAATTCAGTTGAAGTTCTTTTCGTATTATTGTTCTCAAACTACTACCTGACAAGCCAAGATTGTAATCTACTCCCTCTTTGAAAGCATACAGCTTAGCCAATTTATCAGTTCTATCATGCATCTGAAGACCAATGTGAGATGGAATCCACAGCATGTGCACTCTGACTCCACTGTCCACAATCCTACCATACCTGTGTCTGGCTTCTGACACAAGCATGCCACAATTTATGCTTAATGAGTTGAGAGCATTTATGGATGACAGAGAATCAGTTACAATTAAACTGTCAATCTTTGATACATAGATGCATTTCAGTGCAAGGAGTATGGCAAACAGTTCTGTCTGAAGGGTAGAGGCCCAATTATTGATGCGTGCTCCAATTTCTTTAAGAGAGCCATCACTCTGTACGACAACAGCAGCACTACCAGCTGCACCAGTGGATTGGTGAACAGAACCATCAACGTAAATAATTTGCGAGAGTGTGTGCTGTGTGACTAAGTTATCAATACAGCTTAAGGCCTCATGTTTGGCTTCAAGGCGAAGTTTTGGTTGTGATTTAAGAAGTAGTTTGGGGGGAAATGGAGGAATGGTAGTTTGGAATGGGGTAATATTCCATGGAGCGGAGAAGTGCCGCTGTTGCCTTACTTGACATAGATCATGTATCTGATTCATGCGGAGGTCGGTTCCAGTTTTTTCGATCCATCTGGAGGAGTGTTCACCAGTGCTGAGGAAAGTTTGGAGGGCTTCTGTGCAGGGGTTTGAATGAGCTTGCCTGAGCATATTAACCCCAATTAGGATATTTCTTTCAGTAACACGATCTCTGATGCTTGGAATATCAAGTTCTTTTTGCATATTTAAAATTTTGGCAGTACGAGGGCATCCTAGGATGATCCTCATTGCTTCGTTCTGCAGTTTTTCCAGCCCTCCAAGCTTCCAGTCAGACACAAGAGCAAGTAGTGGCGCAGCATAATCAACCAATGATCTAATATAAGCAAGATACATCATTTTCACAATTTTAACATTAGCACCATACCTGGGGTGAAACCCTGCCACAACTCTAAGTGCTCTTAGTCTTTCTTTGTATTGGCGACAAAGTCTTGTTACAACAGGTCCAAGTAGTGGAACCTCAAAGCCTAGATACCTGTATCTGCTTACATATTCTAGAAGAGACCCATCATGCAATTGGATCTGACGAACTGTGCCTCTCTGTCGAGGAGGACGCCTATTGAGTATCTTTGTTTTATCAGTAGAGATTATCAACCCCAGGTCCTGACACGAGGCTAGTACATGATTAAGAATGTTTTGGGTGTTGGAGAATCCGGTGGTGTGAATCATTATATCATCAGCAAAACTAATCACATAATGATGGGGCTGACTAGGCATAGCATTAAGTAATGCATTAATTAGAATATTGAACAGTGTGGGACTGAGCACACCTCCCTGTGGGGTTCCTAATTCAAAGTCTTTAGTTACACTTCTATGTCCCTGGAACAACACAGACGATTTTCTGTTGGACAGGTAGCCTTTAATCCAGCGGAGAAGCCATCCTCCAACATCCATTCTGGCAAGTTCACTAATGATTACATGTCGGTTGGCTACATCGAAAGCGGATTTAAGGTCAAGGAAGGTAGTGTATGAGCTGTCAGTGTGCAGGGTGAGAAAGGTGGCTATGCAATGATGCACGCTCCTTCCATGCATGAAACCATGTAACCGGGGAGACAAAAATTGTTTGATTCTGTACATGAGACGATTAAGAATCATTCTCTCAAATGTTTTACACAAGCAGCTAGTAAGAGATATTGGGCGAAATGCATTTTGTTGATTGGGCTTAGGAATTGGAATGATGAGGCTGTTGGTCCAAGATTGAGGGAGCTCCCCAGTTACATAGCTCATGTTATATAATTCAAGTAATGGATTACCTGGTACTCGACACAGCAATCTGAGTATGTTGTAAGTAATACCATCCTCACCAGGCGACGTGGAGTTGCCCTTAGTTAGTGCTGCATCAAGTTCATAATTAGTGAAAGGAATGTTGCAATCATCTGCCTTGCTGAGCATAAAGCAAACAAGTCTCTCCCTTGCATCATATTTGTCATTTAATTTTGCCTGTGTGGTACTGGGAAGATTGTCATAGCTAGATGTAGCAGCCCAAGCACTGACTAACTCATTCGCCCTATGCAAGGGATGAGGGTGCGCGATCTGCCCAGTTCTGTTACCCTTAATTCTATTTATGTCCCTCCATGCCCGGCTAAGTGGGGTGTGAGCATTAAGACCGTTGACAAATTTTTCCCAGTCTGTTTGCCGCAGCTCTGTCATACGCTCTCTGGCAGCAGCAAGGGCAGTTTGGAAGAGCCTCAGCATTCCAGGGGTACGATGTTTTCTATAGGCTAGGCCTAGTCTGCGAGCAGTACGTTTCAGTGTACGAAGTTTAGAATCATTGTAATAAGTATGGTTTTTGAAGGAGGTATGATTATTATGGAAGTTTGTTGGGTTTAGAGTACCAAGAGGTTGCAGTGGCGGCTCTAAGTAGTTCTGAATACTGCTCACAAGGTCATTGTTAAAGGTCTCTACAGAGGAACACTCATAGGAATTATACCAGTCAGTCACATGTGCAACAAAGTCATCATGCTGATCTGTGGGAACATTAAAACGTTTCCGTTTGAATATCCCACCAGGAAGGATAGTATTACCAATATCTAGAGAGGTTAGCCTAGGGAAATGATCAGACGCTATATCTGTTACAATGGAAGACTCACAGCTGGCAGAAGTAATGTTGAAGCCCAGGCACAGATCAAGGACGCCTCCATAGATATGTGTGGGTTCAAGGTCACCTACAATTTGGACATTATCATGACTGTTTAAGAGTGACAACAGTTGATTGCCATTACGATTACCAAACTGTGAGTTTCCAATGCTTTTGTGTCTCGCATTGTAATCGCCAATAATAAGAGTAGGCTCAGAATGAGCACAAGTTGGGAGCTCCAAGTAATTAAACTTATCAGCAGGAGCATACAAGTTAAATATGTTGAGAGCAGAGTTCCCTATATAAATCCTAACACCGTGATATTGTAGCCCCTCTGTTTTCTTATGTGCAAGAAGTTGATGGGGAAGTGATTTTTTAATATATAGAACACAAGAGTTAGTAGATTTGAGGTTATATGCAACAAATGATGGTAATTTAGGGGGTTGGGATTTTTCAGGGACTCTGCACTCTTGTAGACACACAACATCAATGGGTTCGGTGGTTACTTTATGATGAAGTTCAGGAAGTCTTTTTCTAAGTGATGCAATATTCCAGCTTAATATAGAAAGTTTATACGAGTTTTGATCCATTATAGTAGTCCTGGGATCTTGTGAGTTTCTCAGCATAATGAAAAAATTGTTCATATAAATAGCAGACCTTATCAATGTCAACAGTGCTACCCTTGTCCATGAGTTTTGTAAGTGCACTTCCAGTTGTAAGGCCTCGTGGGAGTCTTCGTAAACCCAGAGCATGACGCTGTTTATGTGTGAATGTATGATAGGTGACACCACCACTCACATTCCCTCCTCCACTAACATTACACGCAACACTACAACTGTCATCACCAGCGCCACTACCAACATTGTGTTCATTACATTTGTCAACAGTATTGTATTCAACATTAATGTCTATGTGACTAACCTCATCACACTCTGCACCACCACTTATATTATGCTCATCACTATTACTAACATTATAGACACCACCGCTCTCATCACACTCTTCACCACCACTTAAATTACGCTCATCACTATTACTAACATTATAGACACCACCGCTCTCATCACACTCTTCACCACCACTTAAATTATGCTCATCACTATTACTAACATTATAGACACCATTGCCCTCATCACACTCTTCACCACCACTTATATTACGGTCATCACTATTACTAACATCATTGACACCATAGCCTTCGTTATGATGCTCACTACAGTTATCAACACAAGTATTATATTCGTCATTACTGTGATTAAGAACACCACCACCACCTTGTTCAGCAGCCTTACACTTGCTTTCACAAATTGTGACAATCTTGTTATTGGTACACTCTACACATCTTTCCTTGTGTTGTTCAAGTTGTTGTTTCAGGAGAAATTGTTGTGTTTCCAGTACTTTAATGCTCACATCAGGTTGTATTAGTCACATGGAGGGACATAAATAGAATTAAGGGCAACCGAACTGGGCAGATCGCGCACCCTCATCCCTTGCATACTAAGGGCAACTCCACGTCGCCTGGTGAGGATGGTATTACTTACAACATACTCAGATTGCTGTGTCGAGTACCAGGTAATCCATTACTTGAATTATATAACATGAGCTATGTAACTGGGGAGCTCCCTCAATCTTGGACCAACAGCCTCATCATTCCAATTCCTAAGCCCAATCAACAAAATGCATTTCGCCCAATATCTCTTACTAGCTGCTTGTGTAAAACATTTGAGAGAATGATTCTTAATCGTCTCATGTACAGAATCAAACAATTTTTGTCTCCCCGGTTACATGGTTTCATGCATGGAAGGAGCGTGCATCATTGCATAGCCACCTTTCTCACCCTGCACACTGACAGCTCCTACACTACCTTCCTTGACCTTAAATCCGCTTTCGATGTAGCCAACCGACATGTAATAATTAGTGAACTTGCCAGAATGGATGTTGGAGGATGGCTTCTCCGCTGGATTAAAGGCTACCTGTCCAACAGAAAATCGTCTGTGTTGTTCCAGGGACATAGAAGTGTAACTAAAGACTTTGAATTAGGAACCCCACAGGGAGGTGTGCTCAGTCCCACACTGTTCAATATTCTAATTAATGCATTACTTAATGCTATGCCTAGTCAGCCCCATAATTATGTGATTAGTTTTGCTGATGATATAATGATTCACACCACCGGATTCTCCAACACCCAAAACATTCTTAATCATGTACTAGCCTCGTGTCAGGACCTGGGGTTGATAATCTCTACTGATAAAACAAAGATACTCAATAGGCGTCCTCCTCGACAGAGAGGCACAGTTCGTCAGATCCAATTGCATGATGGGTCTCTTCTAGAATATGTAAGCAGATACAGGTATCTAGGCTTTGAGGTTCCACTACTTGGACCTGTTGTAACAAGACTTTGTCGCCAATACAAAGAACGACTAAGAGCACTTAGAGTTGTGGCAGGGCTTCACCCCAGGTATGGTGCTAATGTTAAAATTGTGAAAATGATGTATCTTGCTTATATTAGATCATTGGTTGATTATGCTGCGCCACTACTTGCTCTTGTGTCTGACTGGAAGCTTGGAGGGCTGGAAAAACTGCAGAACGAAGCAATGAGGATCATCCTAGGATGCCCTCGTACTGCCAAAATTTTAAATATGCAAAAAGAACTTGATATTCCAAGCATCAGAGATCGTGTTACTGAAAGAAATATCCTAATTGGGGTTAATATGCTCAGGCAAGCTCATTCAAACCCCTGCACAGAAGCCCTCCAAACTTTCCTCAGCACTGGTGAACACTCCTCCAGATGGATCGAAAAGACTGGAACCGACCTCCGCATGAATCAGATACATGATCTATGTCAAGTAAGGCAACAGCGGCACTTCTCCGCTCCATGGAATATTACCCCATTCCAAACTACCATTCCTCCATTTCCCCCCAAACTACTTCTTAAATCACAACCAAAACTTCGCCTTGAAGCCAAACATGAGGCCTTAAGCTGTATTGATAACTTAGTCACACAGCACACACTCTCGCAAATTATTTACGTTGATGGTTCTGTTCACCAATCCACTGGTGCAGCTGGTAGTGCTGCTGTTGTCGTACAGAGTGATGGCTCTCTTAAAGAAATTGGAGCACGCATCAATAATTGGGCCTCTACCCTTCAGACAGAACTGTTTGCCATACTCCTTGCACTGAAATGCATCTATGTATCAAAGATTGACAGTTTAATTGTAACTGATTCTCTGTCATCCATAAATGCTCTCAACTCATTAAGCATAAATTGTGGCATGCTTGTGTCAGAAGCCAGACACAGGTATGGTAGGATTGTGGACAGTGGAGTCAGAGTGCACATGCTGTGGATTCCATCTCACATTGGTCTTCAGATGCATGATAGAACTGATAAATTGGCTAAGCTGTATGCTTTCAAAGAGGGAGTAGATTACAATCTTGGCTTGTCAGGTAGTAGTTTGAGAACAATAATACGAAAAGAACTTCAGCTGAATTTTATGGACTTAAGGCTCAGGGAGATTGACACCAGTGAGTCCATCTATCATCATTCTATCATGCAGGAGGAGCCACATGTCTATGGTGCATCCAACAAAATAAGCAGACTCTTGGATGTCACTACCGCCCGGCTCCGGCTGGGTTACAAGTATCTTTGGCAGGTTAAATCACCACCACCAGATGTAGACCAAACGAAATGTAAACTTTGCCAGATGGATTATTGTCACACCCTGCGTCATTATGTACTGGAGTGCGATAAAATTAATGAATTTAGAAACAACTCACTCAGAAGTGTTCAAGAAATGGCTAAGTATTTTATCCACAGTGGTATATTACAGACCATTCTGGAGAAATACCCTGACTTTGCTAGCTGTAAATAAAGCATTACCACATGTGTGCATGTGTGTGTGTGTGTGTGTGTGTGTGTGTGTGTGTGTGTGTGTGTGTGTGTGTGTGAGTATGAGTGTGTGTGTGTATGAGTGTGAGTGTGTGTATGAGTGTGTGTGAGTATGAGTGTGTGTGCGTGTGTGTATGAGTTGTGTGTGTGTGTGTGTGTGTGTGTGTGTGTACTCACCTATTTGTTGTTGCGTGTGTGTGTGTGTGTGTGTGTGTGTGTGAGAGAGAGAGACTCAGCAATCAACATTTGCACCAATAACTCACTACAGTTGTGACCGGGTGTGGAAGTGTGAATTGCTCATTACTCTAAAATTTGTTCATGATTGCAGCCATGTATAAACGTAAGTAACCATTCTTACAGTATTCATTACCTTTGTAACTTGTGAGTTCATTACCTTTGTAACTTGTGAGTTCATTACCTTGTACCTAGTTCAGCCATCAAAACTTTGGAGCCCGGTCCCTGGACCCATTGTGTACCTCTGTAATCTGTAAATACCTTTGTAACTTGTAATGATTGTGACTAGACCTACCTGGAGTTCATTACCTTTGTAAATTGTGAGTTCATTACCTTTGTAAATTGTGAATTCATTGCCTCTGTAACTTGCTCAGCTATCAAAACTTTGAGGCCCAGTCCCTGGACCCATTATGTACCTCTGTAATCTTTTGACTACCGCCCACAGGATGGGTATGGGGTGCATAATAAACATATCTCAGAATTCGGAGAGAACGTGAACACAAAAAAAAAAATTCTTGAATACTGATAAGTTGATACTGTAATTATTCATCTATACAGGTTATTTACATTTAACCCCAACTCTGCTAGGGTAAGATTGACATATGCAGAATGGGTGTCATCTCTGGGAGGATCAAACTCTGTTGCATTGGCTAACTCATGCTGTATTTGAGGCAAATCTGAATTGGAAGTTACAAATGATACTTGAGGATTTCTCAATACCTGTCGTGTACGTAGGGAATAACGACATTCAGGTTGATCGTCTGACTGAGTATCAGAGGAAGAGAGTACAGGATCAGGAGGATTGTCAGAGTCTGTCACATTAGTCTGGGTTGGAACATCATTATCATCACATACTAACTTCATATGATCTAAATGCGATTCTTTATACTGACCAGTACTAATCTCTCTAACCTTATACTTATTACCAGTGATATGTTCAACTACTCGATAAGGACCAACAAACTTTTGATCAAGCTTTGGCATTGCAGACGTTTTGTTAAAGTTAGTCAGCATAACTCTCGAACCTACTTTGATTTTGGATGGCTTTGCTCGAGTGTTTGCGACTCTTGTAAATTCTGCTGTTGATTTATGAAGTGTTTCACGGATTCTTCTAAAAACACTTTGAGCTAAGCTGGTACGAGTTGCTATGAAATCATCAGGGTTGTAATTTGGTTTCGGATTAGAATATAACAACTCATAAGGCAAACGTTTATCTACACCATACAATGCATAATGTGGAGTGTCACCTATAGAAACATTGTAAGCAGAATTTATAGCACACTGCACATCAGGTATAACTTCATCCCAAGTTTCACTGTTGGGATTGATAGTGGCTCTCAAGACATCAAGTACTTTCTTATTGGTTCGTTCCGCTAACCCATTGCTGGCAGGATGATGAGGAACAATGGTGGATTTAGAGATCTTGTACAAGGTACACAAATTTTCAAGAATCTCATTACAGAATTCACCTCCATTATCTGTTACTAGGGACTTAGGGGTGGTATGCCTGCAGATAATGCGTTCTTTAAACGCTTTAGCTACTGTCTCGGCAGTCTTATCTGCAATAGGAACTAACTCACAATATCTGGTGAAATGGTCTACCATAACACACAGATGTTTGTTGCCTTGGAGGGAACATTGGAAATTAGTTAACAAATCTAGCGCAACTCTTTCCCACGGTTCGCTAGTAGTTGGATACACTTGGATTGGATTAGGGCCATTAGCATTACCTTTATGTTGCATGCAGACACTACATTTCTTAACATACTCAGAAATATCAGTTGCCATACGAGGCCAAAAGTATTTCAATCTGGCTTGTTTTACTGAACGATCCATACCAGGGTGTGCAACACCTGGTACATCGTGAACTAGCTGTAAGGCTACATTCACTAGTGACTGTGGAATTACTAACTGGTATACTCTTCTGCTAGGAGTACCCAACTCGGCTGTTCGATACAGTAATTCTTGGTTCATGACAAAGTCACTGATGGGTGCTGGTGGCTTCACAGTCAGAATAAGATCTTCCTGGAGCAGGAATCGAATCACCAGAACACAAGGGATCGGTTCTTTCTTACTGGAGGAATGAACAAACTCGGTGGAGTGGATGACTCCCCCCGGTTGAAAAAAATTAACGCTATAACACGCAATATGAGCAAGGGAGAACGAATCTACTATCTCAAACTGCAAGCACAGGAGAAAAGAAATGAACACGGTGAACAATGCTGATATTCAATCTGAGTCGCACACAGTGACACGAGGTATCAGCTATAAACTTCACTTACAAACGTTAACAACGTGGAAGTTACTCGAGAAATAACTTCTTACAATGCACTGATTACTGTCAACTAGGATGGGATCACAATCTGAAACACAAGGGACAACAACAACACTCAAGTGAGCACACTAGCCACAGAAACGTCTTTCTGCAACGGCTTGTGGCATCAGCAAGAGATGGCATAACTCGTTGCAAGTAAAGTTCTTCTCAAAGCGTCCCCTGGGAAGGAACGAATACTTGAACAAGTCGCCATCGCAAGGATAGTAGTCGCACTATCCTGCGTGCATGATATTGTGGCTGGAGTCCAGACAGGAGTGACAGTATTACTAGTGCCTGACCGCTCGGCTACGTTAATAAGTAATTCACGGATCTATAGGAACTTAATCTGAACTTCACATTTCGCAGCACTTTAACAAATCTCAGATACAAGCTGTGAGAACAAACACATTGCTCAAGGGCTAGGTATTGTCTTTCAGTCAGTAAGGGAATGTTGGTACTGTGGACTGATTCATATTGACTTTGACTGGCATGATACACTAAGTGAACATTCAAAAGTGACTGGGACATGATCTCAGGTTAAATAATAAAATAAAAATATGAAGAAAAACTGATTGAACACTTTAACTCTTAATTGTAAATTAGACAAAACAATTTACTCAAACAGAGTAAAGAAAACACTTTACATTAAAAGTAATTGAAATTACATCAAGAGTGAATTTGTTCAAAGAAATATGAATATGAATAAAAATAAAACAAAGGAACAAAACAAAAGTTTAACACTTACAAGTGGCGGGGCACACAACACTTAATCACGTATTCATTATTTTAGTATATTCTTACAACAAAATCTTGCTGTGACTGATACGACAAAAATTTGCTGGCAAAAATAATGGTACACAAGTCTGCGAAAAAATTAGAGGAATGAGACACTGCTGGCATACGAAAAAAAGGTACACATAGAAATAAATGGATAATTTGGTATACTGGGGTGAATATCACTGCATGAACTACAATGACAATTACTGGAGAATACAATGCTGAAAGAATACAATAAAAAAAATGAATCACTTCACACAGAGTGACTGACTGGTACACTACACAATAATACTTACTACAGACAGAGAGTAGCATAAAAAAAAACACAGATAAAAAAATATAAGATGAGCGAATAACACTGAAAAATATTGCTAAAATAACGAGTCAAAGAAACACTGAGTCTACACTGAAAACACAAGGTTTAGAGTACACAAGAAATTCACTATAAATGTCTCACACACGCAAATGTCTTTAAATGCAAGAAAAATGTCTCTAAACAGAAAATTATCACTGAAGTCTGTAGTAGTCGACGGTGATGACTGGTGATGAGGAAGGTTGTCCTGCGCGGTGATGACGCCGACACTCACACTGTCGTCGTGAAGAAATGCGCTTTCTCGGTGAACTCACATAACTGGCTTTATCGGTGGCGCTCAGCTACAATCTCTTGACCAATTACGTGAGCCAAAACAGTTCTAGGACCCGGTACAAGGGTGCAAACAACCACAGGTAGATGAGGTGGGTGGCTGGTGGTGGTGGTGGTGGTGTGAGTAGAGTGGTGGTGGTGGGTGTGACTCTCGCTGGCGCTCACTGGCGCGCACTCCACTCACTACCCACGAAGGTGGCTGATAAGCCACTATGCCACAGGAATGGTGAAATTCACTCTTAGCATCCAACAGGGAGCACAAAGCGATATATGAAACAATTCAGAGGAACTTCCAGAGGAACTTGCGTGGCTTACTTCTCTCTCTCAGCTGGGTTAGAAGCTGGGTTGGCTGACTGGCTTAACCCACGAGAATGGCTGACTGGAAGACGTGTAACGATGCACACAGCACGGAGGAGCAGGTGGATGACAGGAGACAGGCTGGATGATAGGCTGACTGGCGTTCACTTCCACAGTCTGGCTTACTGACTGGCTTAATTGCAAAATCCGGGTCAACCCCTCGGAGATTGAAGCAATTAGCACACGAACTAAGCCAGGAAGCTTGAAACGGCTGCAACAGGCTTGCAGGGTGGAGGTTGTGAGGGGAGCGAGTAGCTGGTGGGTGAGACGGTTCACCTTTGACCCGCCAGCTACTCACATACAGTCTTCTAACGTCTTGAAATACCCTTAAAAAGTTTAAATCCACGCTCCACACCGGTGCCACCATTTATCATGTGGGATTCGAACACGTGGATAGGGTAAAGTAATACTCACGTAGGCTGGTAGTACGTATATTACGGATAATGTGGGTAGCGCCCAAACAGCCGGCCTGCCTCCTTGCTCACTCTCGTATGACTGACTGAGGCCCACAGTACCCATATGTGAGGGGGTCTTTGAATACTGCTGTGGTCAGCACAATATGAATACAGACAGTGACTCAGGCAGAGACGGTTGGTAGTGAGTCATCTACTGGTACACTGGTTACTGGTAACTGGTCAGCTGACTTATGAAGGTCAGCCCCTAAGATAGCTTACCCTCGAGTGGTGAGGGGTCACATAGCCCCTAAGATAGCCTACCCTCGAGTGGTGAGGGGTCACATAGCCCCTAAGATAGCCTACCCTCGAGTGGTGAGGGGTCACATAGCCCCTAAGATAGCCTACCCTCGAGTGGTGAGGGGTCACATAGCCCCTAAGATAGCCTACCCTCGAGTGGTGAGGGGTCACATAGCCCCTAAGATAGCCTACCCTCGAGTGGTGAGGGGTCACATAGCCCCTAAGATAGCCTACCCTCGAGTGGTGAGGGGTCACATAGCCCCTAAGATAGTCTACCCTCGAGTGGTGAGGGGTCACATAGCCCCTAAGATAGCCTACCCTCGAGTGGTGAGGGGGACACAGGGCCCCTAAGATAGTCTACCCTCGAGTGGTGAGGGGGACAGGGCCCCTAAGATAGCCGATCCTCGAGTGGTGAGGGGAACAGGGCCCCTAAGATAGCCGACCCTCGAGTGGTGAGGGGAACAGGGCCCCTAAGATAGCCTACCCTCGAGTGGTGAGGGGGACACGGGGCCCAAGGCAAAGATCGGCCGGATTTTAAAAAACCACACGGGCTACCGGATAGTCAAAATGCCTTGTGTTAACTCGCCAAAGCGAAGTTGCCGAGAAAGAAGAAGATAGGAAAGTCAGAAGGATAGCAATGTATGTAGTGTGTTAGTGTGTGGGCCAGTGTAGTTGTTTGGGTGAGGGGAGGATGGGGAAGGATCAGGGGATGGGGAAGAGAGGGGTGAACAAGCAAGCAAGTCACTGCCTTACCCTCTTGATGGAATGGGGTTCGAAGTGACTGCAAGCAAGTTTCCTCTCATCTCTGGTGAAGAACTACTCAGGATAACCCAAGAAAAATATCGAGTAACAGTGTTCAGAGTTGCTCTGCTCGAGAATTACTCAGGATAACTGAAGAGCAGGAACGTTAGTTAGTTTAATATGTTTATTATGCACCCCATACCCATCCTGTGGGCGGTATTCAGAAGATTACAGAGGAACATAATGGGTCCAGGGACTGGGCCTCAAAGTTTTGATGGCTGAGCAAGTTACAGAGGTAATGAATTCACAATTTACAAAGGTAATGAACTCCAGGTAGGTCTAGTCACAATCATGACAAGTTACAAAGGTATTAACAGATTACAGAGGTACACAATGGGTCCAGGGACCGGGCCCCAAAGTTTTGATGGCTGAACTAGGTACAAGGTAATGAACTCACAAGTTAAAGGCAATGAATACTGTAAGAATGGTTACTTGCGTTTATACATGGCTACAATCATGAACAAATTTTAGAGTGTTAGGTAAGACACATATGCAACAGTTAGGTATCTTTATTTCGAAACGTTTCGCCTACTCAGTAGGCTTCTTCAGTCGAGTACAGAAAAGTTGATAGAAGCAGAAGATACTTGAAGACGATGTAATCAGTCCATCACCCTTAAAGTTTTGATGGACTGATTACATCGTCTTCAAGTATCTTCTGCTTCTATCAACTTTTCTGTACTCGACTGAAGAAGCCTACTGTGTAGGCGAAACGTTTCGAAATAAAGATACCTAACTGTTGCATATGTGTCTTACCTAACAACCTGTCGGTATTTTATACCATTTTAATGTTCAAATTTTAGAGTAATGAGCAATTCACAATTCCACACCCGGTCACAACTGCAGTGAGTTATTGGTGCAAATATTGATTGTTGAGTCACACACACACACACACACACACACACACACACACACACACACACACACACACACACACACACACACACACACACACACACACACACACACACATACACAAACTCATACACACACACACACACTCATACACACACACACACACACACACACACACACACACTCATACACATACACACGCACACACAAACACACACACAGGAGCTTGGACTCGACCCCTGCAATCTCAACTAGGTGAGTGCACACACACACACACACACACACACACACACACACACACACACACACACACAAACACATAAACACACACACACACACACACACACACACACACACACACACACACACACACACACACACACACACACACACACAAACACATAAACACACACACACATACTTGTCAGGAAGACAGCAGCGAGTCATGGTACGTGGCGAGGTGTCAGAGTGGGCACCTGTGACCAGCGGGGTCCCGCAGGGGTCAGTCCTAGGACCAGTGCTGTTTCTGGTATTTGTGAACGACATGACGGAAGGAATAGACTCTGAGGTGTCCCTGTTTGCAGATGACGTGAAGTTGATGAGAAGAATACACTCGATCGAAGACCAGGCAGAACTACAAAGGGATCTGGACAGGCTGCAGACTTGGTCCAGCAATTGGCTCCTGGAGTTCAATCCCACCAAGTGCAAAGTCATGAAGATTGGGGAAGGGCAAAGAAGGCCGCAGACAGAGTACAGTCTAGGGGGTCAGAGACTACAAACCTCACTCAAGGAAAAAGATCTTGGGGTGAGTATAACACCAGGCACATCTCCTGAAGCGCACATCAACCAAATAACTGCTGCAGCATATGGGCGCCTAGCAAACCTCAGAACAGCATTCCGACATCTTAATAAGGAATCGTTCAGGACCCTGTACACCGTATACGTTAGGCCCATATTGGAGTATGCGGCACCAGTTTGGAACCCACACCTCGCCAAGCACGTAAAGAAACTAGAGAAAGTGCAAAGGTTTGCAACAAGACTAGTCCCAGAGCTAAGAGGTATGTCCTACGAGGAGAGGTTAAGGGAAATCAACCTGACGACACTGGAGGACAGGAGAGATAGGGGGGACATGATAACGACATACAAAATACTGAGAGGAATTGACAAGGTGGACAAAGACAGGATGTTCCAGAGATTGGACACAGTAACAAGGGGACACAGTTGGAAGCTAAAGACACAGATGAATCACAGGGATGTTAGGAAGTATTTCTTCAGCCACAGACTAGTCAGTAAGTGGAATAGTTTGGGAAGCGATGTAGTGGAGGCAGGATCCATACATAGCTTTAAGCAGAGGTATGATAAAGCTCACGGCTCAGGGAGAGTGACCTAGTAGCGATCAGTGAAGAGGCGGGGCCAGGAGCTCGGACTCGACCCCCGCAACCTCAACTAGGTGAGTACAACTAGGTGAGTACACACACACACACACACACACACACACACACACACACACACACACACACACACACACACACACACACACACACATGCACATATGTGGTAATGCTTTATTTACAGCTAGCAAAGTCAGGGTATTTCTCCAGAATGGTCTGTAATATACCACTGTGGATAAAATACTTAGCCATTTCTTGAACACTTCTGAGTGAGTTGTTTCTAAATTCATTAATTTTATCGCACTCCAGTACATAATGACGCAGGGTGTGACAATAGTCCATCTGGCAAAGTTTACATTTCGTTTGGTCTACATCTGGTGGTGGTGATTTAACCTGCCAAAGATACTTGTAACCCAGCCGGAGCCGGGCAGTAGTGACATCCAAGAGTCTGCTTATTTTGTTGGATGCACCATAGACATGTGGCTCCTCCTGCATGATAGAATGATGATAGATGGACTCACTGGTGTCAATCTCCCTGAGCCTTAAGTCCATAAAATTCAGTTGAAGTTCTTTTCGTATTATTGTTCTCAAACTACTACCTGACAAGCCAAGATTGTAATCTACTCCCTCTTTGAAAGCATACAGCTTAGCCAATTTATCAGTTCTATCATGCATCTGAACACCAATGTGAGATGGAATCCACAGCATGTGCACTCTGACTCCACTGTCCACAATCCTACCATACCTGTGTCTGGTTTCTGACACAAGCATGCCACAATTTAGAGCAGGAACGACGACGTCTTTTCTCCACGGCGGCTGGACGGCTTCTCTGTGTCTGTGTCCTCATGCTGCTACTTTCCCGTACACAAGACTCATGCTGCTACTTTCCCGTACACAAGACTCATGCTGCTACTTTCCCGTACACAAGACTCACGCTGCTATTTTCCCGTACACCAGACTCATGCTGCTACTTTCCCGTACACAAGACTCATGTTGCTACTTTCCCATACACAAGATTCGTGCTGCTACTTTCCTGCACACAAGACTCATGCTGCTACTTTCCTATACACAAGATTCACGCTGCTACTTTCCCGTACACAAGACTCACGCTGCTACTTTCCCGTATACAAGATTCACACTGCTACTTTCCCGTCTTGTTCCTCATCCTCATATCCGACATAGACAAGGATGTCAGCCACAGCACCGTGTCTTCCTTTGCAGATGACACCCGAATCTGCATGACAGTGTCTTCCATTGCAGACACTGCAAGGCTCCAGGCGGACATCAACCAAATCTTTCAGTGGGCTGCAGAAAACAATATGAAGTTCAACGATGAGAAATTTCAATTACTCAGATATGGTAAACATGAGGAAATTAAATCTTCATCAGAGTACAAAACAAATTCTGGCCACAAAATAGAGCGAAACACCAACGTCAAAGACCTGGGAGTGATTATGTCGGAGGATCTCACCTTCAAGGACCATAACATTGTATCAATCGCATCTGCTAGAAAAATGACAGGATGGATAATGAGAACCTTCAAAACTAGGGAGGCCAAGCCCATGATGACACTCTTCAGGTCACTTGTTCTATCTAGGCTGGAATATTGCTGCACTCTAACAGCACCTTTCAAGGCAGGTGAAATTACCGACCTAGAAAATGTACAGAGAACTTTCACGGCGCGCATAACGGAGATAAAACACCTCAATTACTGGGAGTGCTTGAGGTTTCTAAACCTGTATTCCCTGGAACGCAGGAGGGAGAGATACATGATTATATACACCTGGAAAATCCTAGAGGGACTAGTACCGAACTTGCACACGAAAATCACTCACTACGAAAGCAAAAGACTTGGCAGACGATGCACCATCCCCCCAATGAAAAGCAGGGGTGTCACTAGCACGTTAAGAGACCATACAATAAGTGTCAGGGGCCCGAGACTGTTCAACTGCCTCCCAGCACACATAAGGGGGATTACCAACAGACCCCTGGCAGTCTTCAAGCTGGCACTGGACAAGCACCTAAAGTCAGTTCCTGATCAGCCGGGCTGTGGCTCGTACGTTGGTTTGCGTGCAGCCAGCAGCAACAGCCTGGTTGATCAGGCGCTGATCCACCAGGAGGCCTGGTCACAGACCGGGCCGCGGGGGCGTTGACCCCCGAAACTCTCTCCAGGTAAACTCCAGGTACACAAGATTCATGCTGCTACTTTCCCGTACACAAGACTCACGCTGCTATTTTCCCGTACACAAGACTCATGCTGCTACTTTCCCGTACACAAGACTCATGCTGCTACTTTCCCGTATACAGAATTCATGCTGCTACTTTCCCGTACACAAGACTATTGCTGTTACTTTTCCGTACACAAGACTAACATTCTCCTTCTGACTCTCGCCCAACAGCGCTGTAGCTCTCGCCCTGTGCAGACACAACTGCTCGCTACACCTCAGTGCCTTGCGATCCCCATGTTTGGGAAAGGCTCTTTACATTTGTGTGGTACCTGGACCTTCATCTTCGCCTTCAACATCAGGATTTGGTGCGTCGTTGGCTGCCTTCCCTAGGGCAGGCTGTCACCCTCAGCACTCCTGCTGCTGAACTCAAGATTGCTGGACCAACGTCTTCACTCTCACCAATAGGATTGGTGCATCGCTGGCAACCTTCCAAAGGGTTGGGAGTCCCCCTCTGCACTCCTATTGGCTGACTGAAGCAACCACACCTCAGCTGAGTGTGTCACTTGCACGAAACCCATATTGGGCCACTCAGGAACTGGACACCCCCATCACAGACAATGACATTAAAACTCTCATTCAGCGCCTTCCTCCAAAAGCCCCAGGAGCCTCCGGCATCAACCACATCATCCTAAAACACCTCCCTGACTCTATCATCTCTGCTTACACCAACCTCCTCAAAGCATCACTAGTATCCGGGTACTTCCCCCATCTCTTCAAAGCAGCCACTGCTATCCTCATCCCAAAACCCAACAAAGACCACTCTGACCCAAAAAACTACCGCCCTGTAGTGATACTGCTCCTGTGGGGAGCAGCAGCAGGATAATACTACACCACCTCTCGGGGCCCTTAACAACAACAACAGTTTGGTGTGTGTCATGGGCGCCAACACATGGTGTGTGATTCTCTCCTACTATATCCATATATCAGTGATGCAGATTACATGGTGAGTTTAAATATGTGGCCTGTAGTTATAACTTTCCTCTTGACATATGCAAGACATCACCATCCCTGTAGAAGCAGGTATTAGATGTACTAGTCATTATATTTTGTTGTTGCAGAAGTACTATGAAGATTCTATGTTCAATAAAGCCTAGAGATAAGGCCTGTGTTTCTATCACAACAATTTATTGAACATAGAATCCTGGGCTACCTGGTGGTGATCCTGAGCTAGACTCATCACAACATGGAGCGTTTACTGAAACCTGAGAGGCTAGACTGTGACCCCAGTGTTGTGATAGAAACACAGGCCTTATCTCTAGGCTTTATTGAACATAGAATCTTCATAGTACTTTTGCAACAACAAAATATAATGACTAGTACATCTAATAACGACTTCTACAGGGATGGTGATGTCTTGCATATGTCAAGAGAAAAGTTATAACTACAGGCCACATATTTAAACTCACCATGTAATCTGCATCACTAATATAGGGATAGAAGAGAAGAGAATCACACACCATGTGTTGGCGCCCATGACACACACCAAACTGTTGTTGTTGCTAAGGGCCCCGAGAGGTGGTGCAGTATTATCCTGCTGCTGATCCCCACAGGAGCAGTATCACTACAATCTCCCCCTTCTAAAATATCAGAGACAGTAATCCCCCAGACTGTTAGGTGGGCGACGTACACGTCCCGACCTTCGTAGCCCTTGAGCCTCTTCACCAGGTTCAATATTTTCCAGCAGGGTTTGACTAACTGCTGGAGCAGAATCCTCTGTTTCCGTAGGGGTAGTCTCAAGGGGCTTTCCAGGAGAAAACGAAGCATCTTTCACATCTATTGGTGTATCTTGAGATTCCATACTAATGGGGATTTCAACTGGGGTTAAATGTCTTGTAGATACTGTAGTCTCTTCACCATTTAGGTAGCGAATGTAGGCGTAATGTGGATTAGCTTGCAGGAGCTCTACCTCTTCCAATAAAGGATCTGTCTTGTTCATCCTACGGTGACTCTTCAGGAGAATGGGTCCAGGAAGACATAACCAAGTGGGCACGGAGGCTCCCGTAGAGGAACGACGTGAATAGTTGAGGAGTCTTTCATGAGGGGTTGCATTAGTAGCTGTGCACAGCAATGATCTAATAGAGTGAAGAACATCAGGTAGGACAGTTTGCCAGTGTTGAACAGGTAGATTGCGCGACTTCAATGTCATTGTAACTGCCTTCCATATAGTACCATTGAACCGCTCCACTTGACCATTGCCTTGAGGGTTGTAGCTTGTTGTTCTACTGCAGGCAATACTTTTGCTAGACAAAAACTCCTGAAGTTCGTTACTCATGAACGAGGACCCCCTGTCTGAATGGATATAAGCTGGCATACCAAAAATAGAGAACAACTGTGAAAGACAACTAATAACAGCTGAAGCAGTCATATTTGCACAGGGGAATACAAAGGGAAACCTTGAATATTCATCTACTATGTTATGGAAATATCTATTCTGATTTGTGCTTGGTAGAGGTCCTTTGAAATCTATATTCAGTCTCTCGAAAGGCTGGGTGGATTTTATGAGATGAGTCTTCTCTGGCTGATGAAAGTTTGGCTTGCACTCTGCACATACTCTGCATGCTCTGATCACTTGTCGCACATCTTCCACTGAGTAGGGCATGTTCTTTGATTTGGCAAAATGGTACAGGCATGTAACTCCTGGGTGACACAAAGCCTTGTGGAGCGCTGAGAGTGATTGCAAATCATGACATGCTGCTCCACAGTGGGACCTAAAGAATGCATCAGGTGAGATGTTCTCTTGACCCGGTAGGTACAGAATATCAAAGTCATAACACGAAAGTTCCATCCTCCAGCGTAATATCTTGTCATTCTTTATCCTACTTTTGTGCTTCTTGTCGAACATATACATCACGGACCGTTGGTCAGTCCTTATGGTGAAATGTCTACCAGTTAAATAATGCCTCCAGTGGCGAACTGCTTCTATGATGGCCTGGGCTTCCTTTTCTACAACAGCGTAACATTTCTCTGATCCTTGAAAAGTTCTCGATAAGAAGGCTACTGGTCGTCCTGCCTGAGATAAGACTGCAGCAATGGCAATGTCAGATGCATCCGTTTCCACTTCGAATGGTAGGGACTCATCAATGGCTTGAACTACTGAGTTTTCAATGTCCTGTTTGAGAGTATGGAAAGCGGCTTCTGCTTCCTTTGTCACAGGAAATGTGGTAGCACTCAATGAGCGGACTTTACTTGAATAGTTCTAGATCCATTGTGAGTAATAAGCAAAGAGACCAAGAGTTCTTCGGAGTGATTTTTTGTCTTGAGGCACTGGAAGCTCCCTTAGAGGTCGTAGTCGTTCAGGGTCTGGGAATATTGAACCTCCTTCCACTACATAACCAAGGATGCTAAGCCTCTTAGTTGAAAAAGTGCACTTTTCCTCATTGTAACTGATATTTTTCTTCTTGGCGGCTTCCAAAAACTTATCAAGGTTTGCATCATGTTCCTCCTGGGTCTTGCCACAAATGGTAACATTATCTAAATACGCGTAAGTTCCCATGAGTTGCTCTTCCTGATGAGTGAATCCATAATTCGTTGGAAGCAAGCTACCCCATTGGTGACTCCAAAAGGGACTCTGGTAAACTGATACAGGCCATCACTAGCCTGAAACGCTGTGTATGGTTTATCTTCATTCCTTATAGGGACTTGATGATAGGCACTCTGTAGATAAATTGTGCTAAACACATAGTACTGAGCAATTTTGTTCACTGTATCATCAATTCGAAGTAGAGGGTACCCATCAAGAAGTGTAAATTTGTTGATTGTCTCAGAGTAATCGATAGCCAGTCTCCGTTTCCTATAATCATCTTTAACAACAACAACCTGTGCACGCCAAGGGGAATTACTAGGTTCTATAATACCCTCCATCAGCAGCCTCTGAGTTTCTTTCTCAATGAACATCCGATCCTCATAAGAATAGCGGCGTGACTTAGCTGATATAGGATGGCAATCCGCAGTAAGATTTGCAAACAGCTTTGGTGGGTCTACCCTTTAAGTGCTAAGTCCACAGACAACAAGAGGAGGCAGTTCACCTCCATATGTTAAGGTGACACTACCATGCAGCTTCTGAAAGTCCTGACCAAGGATAACATTAGAGCACAGTTGTGGCAGAATAGCTAAATGTACATCTTGATAATCCTTTCCATTAACTCTGAGATTTACCTTACAAAACCCTAAGGTCTGAATAGAGAGAGATGTTGATGCCATGGAAACGGTACCTGATGAGTGATGTACAGTCAAGGAGTGGCGTTTAACTAAGTCAAGGTTGATGAAGCTCTCTGAGCTGCCACTATCAATAAGACCATCTACTTCTGTTCCTTTGATGAATACTTTCACAACTGCCTTTGACAGTGAATTTGGAGTAGCTGCAGAAGTCACTGTTGCTAGTGTCGCATGATCACTGGAATGTGTGGAGGCACTAGCTCTTGCTGATGCATTAGCACGACATACTTTAGCAAAGTGACCTTTCTTGTTGCATTTACGGCACATTGCTTCACGAGCAGGACACTTTGGACGTGGATGTCTTAAAAAACCAGAAAAGAAACACACCGTACCTGCTGCTGCTGTCACTGAGGCAGGTTCCACAGTAACTTCATTGCAAGAGTCTTGGTCAGGAATTGCAGCACTTACCACTCGAGAAGGCTGAGTGGTACTGTATACTTCAGAATTCTTCTGGGCTGAATCTAGAGCTCTTGCCTGGTCAAAGGCAGCGGCTAAGTCGAGAGTTTTATTCTCCAATAAACGCTGCCTTATTATTGGTGATTGCAGGCCACTGATAAAAGCATCCCTGATGGACTCTTCACAATACTGAGCAGCTGTCACTGCTTGGAAGTGACAGTCCTTACCTAAAATTTTCAGTGCTTGAAGGTATTCCTCTAAGGACTTATCAATCTGCTGGCGGCGAGTTGCAAGGCGATAGTGTGCAAAAATTTCATTTGTAGGTTTAATATACTGAGACTTGAGGGTTTTGATAGCATCTTCGTAGGTATTACACTCAGAAATAGCCTCATATATCATAGGTGACACAAAATTGATGAGCAGACTTAGTTTATCTAGATCTGTTTTAGGAATGGCTCCCAAGAAGTTTTCGAAAGTCTTAAACCAGTGCTTCCATTCCTGAGCAGCCGTTGATAAGCTGGGGTCACAGTCTAGCCTCTCAGGTTTCAGTAAACGCTCCATGTTGTGATGTAGTCTAGCGCAGGATCACCACCAGGTAGCCCAGGATTCTATGTTCAATAAATTGTTGTGATAGAAACACAGGCCTTATCTCTAGGCTTTATTGAACATAGAATCTTCATAGTACTTCTGCAACAACAAAATATAATGACTAGTACATCTAATAACGGCTTCTACAGGGATGGTGATGTCTTGCATATGTCAAGAGAAAAGTTATAACAGGAAGGAATACATATAAATGACCTCATAGGGGACAGGAGCCATAGTAGGGAAACAAGTGTAGTCAAAGATAAGATAAAACCAATATTGCAAACTAGAAATACCGCAGGAAATAGCAAACAAGAGGACTCCACTAGCAATAGTGAGGATATATTACCAAAAACAACTGGTGGGAGCTCCATTGTTGGTGCTAGGGAGGATAGAAGTAAGACAGGGAAACATGCACCAACAGGGAATACAGTCACAGAAACCCAAGGCAAACGGAAACCAAGCCTGTGCACATACTATGCACTCGGTATCTGCTGGCATGGGAAATCTGGAAAAACAGATGGGACGTGCAACTATGACCACCCTAGAAAATGCCATGCCCATATGACAACAGGAAAATGCAAACTCCCTTCCTGTAAGCTTTTTCACCCTGAACTGTGTACCTCTTCAGTACAGGAAAGACTGTGCTATAACTTAAATTGCCAGGCATACCATCTAAAGGGGACAAAAAGATACAAAACATCCAGGCCATGGGAAAACCTGGGTAGCCACAGCCACTCAAGAGGGAGAGGTTTTTTAGTGCCAGGAAGGAAAAAAAACTGGCAGGAAATGGCAGAAATCGTACACCAAATCCAGTCATTCCTGGAGTGGAACCACAGTCGATGGCCTCCACTCCAAACCAACAGATACAGATACTAATGCCGGAAAAAAAATCCCCCCCCAGTACCAACAATACCACCAGTCCGATAACATTCTTCTTTGCAAATATACAGGGTCTAAAGCCAGCAACAAACAACAAAATACCTTTCATCCGTGGACTGCTTGCAGAGGCAAAGGCAATGTTCGCGGCTTTCACTGAGACCCACATAAAGGATCACTTGGACAACGAAATATGGATCCCAGGTTACAACCTATACAGATGTGACAGAGTGAACAGGCAAAAGGGGGGGGGGTTGGCCTGTACATTGCAGAGTCACTTGTTTGCACAGAACTGCTTAATGCCTCAAATGATGTAGTGGAAGTTTTAGCAGTAAAGGTCGAGAACCAAAACCTAGTCATTGTGGTAGTCTACAAGCCTCCGGATGCAACATCCCAGCAATTCCAGGAACAGCTGTTAAAAATTGACCACTGTCTGGAAAACCTTCCAGCTCCTGCACCCAACATCTTGCTCCTGGGGGATTTCAACTTAAGGCACCTAAAATGGAGGAATATAGCAAATAATATTGTTGCAGTAATAACACCAGGAGGCAGCTCTGATGAAAACTCACACTCACACGAGCTTTTAAATCTCTGCACAAAATTCAATTTAAACCAGCAAATAATAGAGCCTACTAGACTGGAGAATACACTAGACCTCATCTTCACTAACAATGATGATCTGATAAGAAATGTCACCATATCAAAAACAATATACTCAGATCACAACATAATTGAGGTTCAGACATGTATGCGTGGAGCCCCAGACCGACATAATGAGACTAGTCACGAGGGAGCATTCACCAAATTCAACTTCAATAACAAAAACATAAAGTGGGACCAAGTAAACCAAGTCCTAACCGATATAAGCTGGGAAGATATACTAAGCAACACAGACCCCAACTTATGCCTAGAACAGATTAACTCGGTGGCACTCGATGTATGCACAAGGCTTATTCCTCTAAGAAAAAGGAGGAGTAGATGTAAAATAGAAAGAGACAGGCGCTCCCTTTACAGGCGACGGAAAAGAATAACAGAGCGGCTAAAAGAGGTCAATATATCTGAAATGCGTAGGGAGACACTGGTCAGAGAAATAGCAAGCATCGAACTTAAGCTAAAAGAATCCTTTAGGAGTCAGGAATCGCGGGAAGAACTAAAAGCCATAAATGAAATCGAAAGAAACCCAAAGTATTTCTTCTCCTATGCCAAATCAAAATCGAGAACAACGTCCAGTATTGGGCCCCTACTTAAACAAGATGGGTCCTACACAGATGACAGCAAGGAAATGAGTGAGCTACTCAAGTCCCAATATGACTCAGTTTTTAGCAAGCCGCTAACCAGACTGAGAGTCGAAGATCAAAATGAATTTTTTATGAGAGAGCCACAAAATTTGATTAACACAAGCCTATCCGATGTTATCCTGACGCCAAATGACTTCGAACAGGCGATAAATGACATGCCCATGCACTCTGCCCCAGGGCCAGACTCATGGAACTCTGTGTTCATCAAGAACTGCAAGAAGCCCCTATCACGAGCCTTTTCCATCCTATGGAGAGGGAGCATGGACACGGGGGTCGTCCCACAGTTACTAAAAACAACAGACATAGCCCCACTCCACAAAGGGGGCAGTAAAGCAACAGCAAAGAACTACAGACCAATAGCACTAACATCCCATATCATAAAAATCTTTGAAAGGGTCCTAAGAAGCAAGATCACCACCCATCTAGAAACCCATCAGTTACACAACCCAGGGCAACATGGGTTTAGAACAGGTCGCTCCTGTCTGTCTCAACTATTGGATCACTACGACAAGGTCCTAAATGCACTAGAAGACAAAAAGAATGCAGATGTAATATATACAGACTTTGCAAAAGCCTTCGACAAGTGTGACCATGGCGTAATAGCGCACAAAATGCGTGCTAAAGGAATAACAGGAAAAGTCGGTCGATGGATCTATAATTTCCTCACTAACAGAACACAGAGAGTAGTCGTCAACAGAGTAAAGTCCGAGGCAGCTACGGTGAAAAGCTCTGTTCCACAAGGCACAGTACTCGCTCCCATCTTGTTCCTCATCCTCATATCCGACATAGACAAGGATGTCAGCCACAGCACCGTGTCTTCCTTTGCAGATGACACCCGAATCTGCATGACAGTGTCTTCCATTGCAGACACTGCAAGGCTCCAGGCGGACATCAACCAAATCTTTCAGTGGGCTGCAGAAAACAATATGAAGTTCAACGATGAGAAATTTCAATTACTCAGATATGGTAAACATGAGGAAATTAAATCTTCATCAGAGTACAAAACAAATTCTGGCCACAAAATAGAGCGAAACACCAACGTCAAAGACCTGGGAGTGATCATGTCGGAGGATCTCACCTTCAAGGACCATAACATTGTATCAATCGCATCTGCTAGAAAAATGACAGGATGGATAATGAGAACCTTCAAAACTAGGGAGGCCAAGCCCATGATGACACTCTTCAGGTCACTTGTTCTATCTAGGCTGGAATATTGCTGCACACTAACAGCACCTTTCAAGGCAGGTGAAATTGCCGACCTAGAAAATGTACAGAGAACTTTCACGGCGCGCATAACGGAGATAAAACACCTCAATTACTGGGAGCGCTTGAGGTTCTGTGAGGGAAAAGTTCAATAGATAGGAGTAGAGGGAATATAGTAACAATAGTTTCATTGCCGGCTACTAGTTAAGGTAGGTAAGTCAAGCTCCCGCTATTCCCGCCTTTTCTCCCCCTCCCCGAAAGTGATAGTTTGTTGCCGGCTACTAGTAAAGTTAGGGTAAGTCAAGCTCCCGTCTTTCCCGCCTTTTTTTCCCCTCCCTGAAAGTGATAGTTTGACTGCCGGCTGCTTGTTAAGGTAGGGTCAGTCTAGCTCTCGCTATTCCTTCCCCTCCCTCTTCCCCCCCCACCCCCCCGAAAGGTGACGTGTGGGGCTCTGGTCAAACAGTAAATCACTCGACTCACAGCTCCCAACACTACTGTAAGTACATGCCTGCCTTGTATTCTAGTGGATTTATTGGTTAAAAGCTTCACTTTTGACCAATAATAAACTTAGTCCTTTCAGTCTTGCTCTAGGTTGACTGTTGTAATAATCACCACGTCTTTTGAGGTATTGTACTTATCCATGGAGAGTGATTATTTAAGCAGTGGGTAACCTGTCTATCTTTTCAGCTTGGATGACAGAGAGGGTCACCTGTCAATCAACGAGGAGAACAGGTGGAGAAGGACTAACGTCCAGAGACTTCCCCATTTTGGATTTAATTACCTGTGCACCTGTATGAAATTGCAGGACGTAACCCCACATCATTGCAGCGGTAAAGAACCTGCTTTCCTGTCATCGGGATAGAATACTCACTGGCTATACTGTGAAGAACTAGCCAGTGGTGGTCACCAACACCTGCGACCCCCCCCCCCCCATCATCAGCAACGGCTACGATTTCAACAACAGTGTCACCAACACCAGACACCCCTATATATATTAGCGTTGAATTCAGTGTATCATTTATATTTTTCATTTTTCATTTTCTTTAATGTAGGATTAATATTTCATATTTAAGTGTTTTATATTTTAAATTTCTATATAATAAAGTGTTTATGTTTGTCTGTTATTATTTCTTTTTATTTTCATTAATTTTCCTGAGGAGGAGCCAGCCTGAGTAATACTGTCTGAAGTTGTTACAGGGCTGAGTAAGCCTTCACAAGTGGCGACCTTGCCAGGATCAACTCTACTGAATCAAGATTCAACTCCATCTCGAATCTACCATTGGAACTTCAACGCCGCATACCACAGACGGTTACCACCAGCCATGAGTAATCATTCTCTATGGTAGGACTACAGTACAGGTATTTAAAAGATTTGGTGATTGTTATAGTCTCAATTTATTGTAAGTCAAGTCAGGCAGGATATAATATTTAATTCTGCCACCATTCTTGTGAGCTTGAAACATTTTGGAGGATTAGACTCTAGGGACCCGAGATTTTCCAGTGACAATTTGTTTCATTGAGCTCTTTATTATATCAAGGGAACTGTCATAGGACACTCTTGATTTGTTGGTGAGAAGATTGGATGGTCAAGTGACCCCATTCTACTTACTGTTTGCTCGGAGCCGGCATAGAACCCTTCGTTTTCATTAATACATATTGTTTAATTGAAGCAGGGATCGAGCCCTCTGGTTTATTTACAGTTTGAGCGGAGCAGGAATTGAACCCTCCGTTTTCTTTAATACCCGTTTCATTTCCCCTGATAGTTTAAGTTATTCTTGCAAGTATGGAGGAATACCAGTTTTGGATGAATGCTGGAAGTAAGTTAGGAATAACAGGGAAAAATTTAGAATCTTTCATTAGTGCTAAGATCCAGGAAAGACTTGAAAGAGAGAGAATTGAGAGAGAAGAAAGACAGTTAGAAAGGGAAAGAGAAGAAGAAAAGGAGAGAGAGAGAATCGAAAGAGAAGAGAAAAAGGAGAGAGAGAGAATCGAAAGAGAAAGAAAAAGGAGAGAGAGAGAATTGAAAGAGAGAAAAAGGAGAGAAGAAAGAGAAAGACAGTTAGAAAGAGAGAGAGAAGACAAAAAGGAGCGTGATAGACTTGATCGTGAGGAAAGAGCTAGAGTACGTGAGGAACAAGCTAAATTATACGTGAGGAACAGGTTAAATTAAGAGAACTTGAGGAAAGAGCAAAGGAGAACTTGAGGAAAGAGCAAAGGATAGAGAATATGAGTTAATAGAGAGAGAAAAGGATCGCGAGCTCGAAAAATCTCGCCTTGAATTAGAGAATAAAAAGTTAACTTTCTCACAACAACAATTAGATGAAGGAGTAATGGAACAACGTGCAGCTAGTGCACATATTCCAACACCTAATTTACCTCCCTTCACAGAGGGGGAAGACATAACTTCATACATTATCAGGTTTGAAAATACCGCTACCCTCTGTGAATGGCCTGCTGACACCTGGGCTACCAGGTTAGGAATGTTATTTTCTGGTACAGCTTTGAATATCTATGCAACTTTGTCGCAGGATATCATATGTAATTATAACCTACTGAAGAAGGCAATCCTTAAAGCATATCAAAAAACCACTAATTCTTACAGGAAAGATTTCAGGTATGCCACCTTACAGCCTGGCCAGAACTTTCAGCAGTTACAGGTAACACTCTTTCGTTTGTTCGACTTTTGGATAGAGAGTTCAGGAATTGATCACAGTTATGAATCTCTTAGAGACTTCATGGTTGCTGACCAGTTCCTGACAGCTCTTCCCCACCAGATACGAACATTCATCAGAGAACGTAACCTGATTAAAGCTGAGGAAGTTGCTGAGGCTGCTGACCTGTATGCTGAGGCTCACAATTCCTATAAAGACCTAAAGGGATCGAACCCTAAGGGCAAGGGTTCATCAGACCTTAAGAAATCAAAGCCTCTAGTGGAAAGTAAAATGACTTCTTTTATTCCTGTTTGTCATTTGTGTGGTGTTAAGGGACATAAACGTCCAGATTGTCCTTCTAAGAAGGTCCAAAAAGTTGGAAGATGTTTTAAAGACTGTAATGACCAAGCACCCTTCTGTTCAGGAACAGTTAATGGACTTAATGTATCTACCATTTTACGAGACACTGGATGCACATGTATAGTCATTTCTGATAAGCTGTTCCCTAACCTTAAAGAAACTCATTCCTCTGCTATACTTTCAGACTACTTGGGCCGTACGGACACTTTTCCTACCATCCGTTGTTACATTAGGTCTAAATGGTTCACAGGTTGGTCTGAAGCCGTACTAGCTCCCATCACTTCTTGCTCCGTACTAATAGGTAATGTAAAAGGTGCCATTCTTCCTTCTGAGGTTGACCTTTCATCACCAAAGATGGACATAAGTGTTTCAGATCCTCTTCCTGTAGAGTCAGAGAAGCCCCTCGAAAGTTCAGATGAGACAATGTCTCGTGAGATTCATGTGGGATTAAAAACCAGTGATGCTACTCTCGAAAGCGAGGTAGTAGGATCACCGGTTCACTTGTTAGATGAAAGTGAAGATATCACCTCCGATACCATAAATGTCTTGACTAGGGCTCAGACCAAAGCCCAGGCTTCTCCTACTGTCCATCCTTTGATTTTCCCTGACTTTAAGCCTTTAGATATATCGAAGGACTCCTTTGTCAATTTACAACGTAATTGCCCTTCTCTTCAGAATTGCCATAATGCCGCTAAACAAAATCAAGTTATCCAAAGGAAAAACTTTTCATATAAATTTGAATATATAAAAGGTATCTTGTACAAGTCAGTATTCAAATTAAATTCAGATGAGATAGACTATTCCATCTTAGTTGTTCCAAGTCAATGCAGAGAGACTGTTCTTAAAATGGCTCATGACCTGCCAGTGGCCGGACATTTCTCGCATCGTAAAACCTTAAATAAAATTAGGGAAACCTATTTTTGGCCAAAAATGTCCTCAGATGTCACTACCTATTGTAGATCGTGTAAAGTTTGCCAACTGTCATCCTCCCGAGGTACCAGGCGAGTACCTATGGTCAAAATGCCAGTCTTTACGGTACCGTTTGAAAGAGTAGCTATTGACATCGTTGGTCCTTTATCTCCACTTTCATCTGGGGGACATAGATATATATTAACATTAGTTGATTATGCTTCGAGTTTCCCTGAAGCCGTACCCTTAAAGACCATAACTACTACAGAGGTGGCTGAAGCCCTTTTGTCCATCTTCTCCAGAGTGGGCATCCCTAGAGAAATTTTGTCTGACCGTGGGACACAATTCACATCTGACTTAATGCAACATCTATACCAACTTCTGGGAGTGAAGCCTCTCTTCACCACACCCTATCATCCCAGCTGTAATGGGAGGATTGAGCGCCAGCATTCGATTCTCAAGTCCATTTTAAGGAAACTTTGCTCCCTTAAACCTAAGGAGTGGCATCGTTACCTACCCTGTGCTTTGTTTGCCATGAGGGAAGTTCCCAGTGACTCTTTGGGGTTTTCACCTTTTGAACTTCTCTATGGTAGACAGGCCAGAGGCCCATTGTCCATCCTTCATGACTTATGGACTAATGAGGAGGTAAATGCTGAGGTTCAGTCTTCTTACCAGTTTCTCCTTGACCTTAGATCCAAACTTGAGGAGACCTCTGACATAGTTTCGAAAAACCTAAGCTTGTCAATGGACCAGTACAAAACCTATTTTGATTCCAAAAGTCAGAGGAGAAGTTTTAAAGTAGGGGATGAAGTTCTTGTACTTTTGCCTATCAAGTCAAATAAATTATTAGTAGCATGGAAAGGTCCATATAAAGTATTAAAAATTTGTGGGAAAGTTGACTACCTCATAGAAGTCAAGGGGAAACCTAAGCTTTATCATATCAACATCCTTAAGAAATATTACCGAAGAAATTCGGTTAACTGCCTTAATAACTTTGACTTAGTTTTTCCACACGAACTTGATAAGACAACTGAAGAATGTAAGGTGTGCGTAATTGACACCTCTAACTTAGACTATGATGAAGAACTACATGACTTGGTGACTCTTGACCACTCGGGCGCAACCAACATTAATATTAATGAATCTTTGGATGACCATAAGAGACATGAACTACTTCAATGTGTGAGTAACTTTTCAGACGTCTTTACTGATATTCCAGGTGTTACCTCCACGGTAGTCCATAAGATTGACTTAGTGACGGACAATCCTATCAAACGAAAATTATACCCAGTTCCAGTTCACCTTAGGGATGCATTTGACCGAGAGGTAGACAAATTATTAAAACTAAAGATCATTGAACCTTCAGTATCTTCATATTGCTCACCAGTAGTCATGGTTAAGAAGGAGGATAATTCATATAGACTTGCTATTGACTTCAGAGGCCTTAATGCTATAACTCGGTGGGATGCTGAGCCTATGCCCTTAATAGATAGCGATCTACACAAATTTTATGACGCTTCCTTCTTTTCAGAGATTGATATTGCGCAGGCATATCATCAAGTAATGTTAGATCCTTCTTCTAAGCAGTACACCGCTTTTCCTACACACCAAGGACTGATGCAATATAGAACTATGCCCTTCGGTTTGGTAACTGCCTGTGCTACCTACGTGAGACTGATGAGAAAGGTCTTGGGTAATATGCCAAATGTTTCAGTTTATTTTGATAACATTTACGTAATGACATCCACGTGGGGCGAACATATCCAAACATTAACATCAGTTTTGCGTAGGTTACGCTCACATGGCCTCACTGCCAAGCCGAAGAAATGCTTCCTTGGGTATAACAAGATTAGATATCTTGGACTGATACTTTCTAATAACTCTCTGCAGCCTCTCCCCAGTAAGATCAAAGCTTTATTAGAATTTAAATTCCCCAAAACCAAGAAGCTCATGCGTAGCTTTCTTGGTTCTGTAAATTTTTATGCACGGTTTATCCCGAACCTTACTGATCTTACAGGCATCTTATCCGACTTCCTTAAAAAGTCTGTGAAGGAACCTCTTGAACTTTCCGACGTAGCTCGGGAAAAGTTTAATGAGATTAAAAGTATCTTTTCGAAAGACCCTATACTTAAGATTCCAGATATTAATAAAACATTTTGTTTAAGAACTGATGCCTCCAATACTGGCTTAGGTGCGGTGTTACTACAATACCATGATGGTACTCCCTTCCCTGTATGCTTCCTAAGCCGGAAACTCCTTCCCGCAGAAACGAGATACTCCACCATAGAAAAGGAATGTTTGGCCCTTGTGTGGGGTATCTCCAAACTTAAATTTTATTTGCTGGGAAAAGAATTCATTTTAGAAACGGACCACAAACCTTTGATATACCTAGAAACTTTTAAGGGAACCAACAGTCGCCTCTTGAGGTGGACATTGGCACTCCAGGCTTTTAAGTTCCATATTGTGTATATCAATGGTTCATCCAATTATTTCTCTGACTGGTTAAGTCGTGACAGTCAGTAGAAGATTTGTTGCCTTACGCGACTTCCACATGTTAGAACTTTTTCCTCGCCTATTCTTCTTATACTCCTTGACTATAAGTCTTGGTATGGGGGAGTGTGAGGGAAAAGTTCAATAGATAGGAGTAGCGAGGGAGTATATAGTAACAATAGTTTCATTGCCGGCTACTTGTTAAGGTAGGGTAAGTCAAGCTCCCGCTATTCCCACCTTTTTTCCCCCTCCCCCGAAAGTGATAGTTTTTTCCCCCACCCCGAAAGTGATAGTTTGATTGCCGGCTGCTTGTTAAGGTAGGGTCAGTCTAGCTCCCGCTATCCCTTCCCCTCCCTCTTCCCCCCCCCCCCCCCCCGAAAGGTGACGTGTGGGGCTCCGGTCAAACAGTAAATCACTAGACTCACAGCTCCCAACACTACTGTAAGTACATGCCTGCCTTGTATTCTAGTGGATTTATTGGTTGAAAGCTTCACTTTTGACCAATAATAAACTTAGTCCTTTCAGTCTTGCTCTAAGTTGACTGTTGTAATAATCACCACATCTTTTAGGTATTGTACTTATCATGGAGAGTGATTTCTTAAGCAGTGGGTAACCTGTCTATCTTTCCAGCTTGGAGGACAGAGAGGGTCACCTGCCAATCAACGAGTAGAATTGAAGGAGACGGACTAACGTCCTGAGACGTCCCATTTTGGATTTAATTACCTGTGCACCTGTATGAAATTGCAGGACGTAACCCCTCATCATTGCAGTGGTAAAGAACCTGCTTTCCTGTCATCGGGATAGAATTACTCACGGCTATACTGTGAAGAACGAGCCGGTGGGTTGTCACCAACACCTGCGACCCCCCCCCCCATCATCAGCAACGGCTACGATTTCAACAACACAGTGTCACCAACACCAGACACCCAAGTTTATATATTAGCGTTGAATTCAGTTATCATTTATATTTTTCATTTTTCATTTTCTTTAATGTAGGATTAATATTTCATATTTAAGTGTTTTATATTTTATATTTTCTATAATAATAAAGTGTTTATGTTTGTCAGTTATTATTTCTTTTTCTATTCATTAATTTTCCTGAGGAGGAGCCAGCCTTGGTAATACTGTCTGAAGTTGTTACAGGGCTGAGTAAGCCTTCACAAATTATGGATTCACTCATTCAGGAAGAGCAACTCATGGGAACTTATGCGTATTTAGATAATGTTACCATTTGTGGCAAGACCCAGGAGAAACATGATGCAAACCTTGATAAGTTTTTGGAAGCCGCCAAGAAGAAAAATATCAGTTACAATGAGGAAAAATGCACTTTTTCAACTAAAAGGCTTAGCATCCTTGGTTATGTAGTGGAAGGAGGTTCAATATTCCCAGACCCTGAACGACTACGACCTCTACGGGAACTTCCAATGCCTCAAGACAAAAAGTCACTCCGAAGAACTCTTGGTCTCTTTGCTTATTACTCACAATGGATCTACAACTATTCAAGTAAAGTCCGCCCATTGAGTGCTACCGCATTTCCTGTGACAAAGGAAGCAGAAGCCGCTTTCCATAATCTCAAACAGGACATTGAAAACTCAGTAGTTCAAGCCATTGATGAGTCCCTACCATTCAAAGTGGAAACGGATGCATCTGACATTGCCATTGCTGCAGTCTTATCTCAGGCAGGACGACCAGTAGCCTTCTTTTCGAGAACTTTTGAAGGATCAGAGAAATGTTATGCTGCTGTAGAAAAGGAAGCCCAGGCCATCATAGAAGCAGTTCGCCACTGGAGGCATTATTTAACTGGTAGACATTTCACCATAAGGACTGACCAACGGTCCATGATGTATATGTTCGACAAGAAGCACAAAAGTAGGATAAAGAATGACAAGATATTACGCTGGAGGATGGAACTATCGTGTTATGACTTTGATATTCTGTACCGACCGGGTCAAGAGAACATCTCACCTGATGCATTCTCTAGGTCCCAGTGTGGAGCAGCATGTCATGATTTGCAATCACTCTTAGCTCTCCACAAGGCTTTGTGTCACCCAGGAGTTACACGCCTGTACCATTTTGTCAAATCAAAGAACATGCTCTACTCAGTGGAAGATGTGCGACAAGTAATCAGAGCATGCAGAGTATGTGCAGAGTGGAAGCCAAACTTTCATCAGCCAGAGAAGACTCATCTCATAAAATCCACCCAGCCTTTCGAGAGACTGAATATAGATTTCAAAGGACCTCTACCAAGCACAAATCAGAATAGGTATTTCCTTAACATAGATGAATATTCAAGGTTTCCCTTTGTGTTCCCCTGTGCAAATATGACTGCTTCAACTGTTATTAGTTGTCTTTCACAGTTGTTCTCTATTTTTGGTATGCCAGCTTATATCCATTCAAACATTGGATCCTCGTTCATGAGTAACGAACTTCAGGAGTTTTTGGCTAGCAAACGTATTGCCTGCAGCAGAACAACAAGCTACAACCCTCAAGGCAATGGTCAAGTGGAGCAGTTCAATGGTACTATATGGAAGGCAGTTACAATGACATTGAAGTCGCGCAACCTAACTATTCAACACTGGCAAACTGTCCTACCTGATGTTCTTCACTCTATTAGATCATTGATGTGCACAGCTACTGATGCAACCCCTAATGAAAGACTCCTCAACTATTCAAGTCATTCCTCTACGGGAGCCTCCGTGCCCACTTGGTTATGTCATCCTGGACCCGTTCTCCTGAAGAGTCACTGTAGAATGAACAAGACGGATCCTTTAATGGAAGAGGTAGAGCTCCTGCAAGCTAATCCACATTACGCCCACATTCGCTACCAAAATGGTGAAGAGACTACAGTACCTACAAGACATTTAGCCCCAGTTGAAATCCCCATTAGTGTGGAATCTCAAGATACACCAATAGATGTGAAAGATGCTTCGTTTTCTCCTGGAAAGCCCCTTGAGACTACCCCTACGGAAATAGAGGATTCTGCTCCAGCAGTTAGTCAAACCCCGCTGGAAAATATTGTACCTGGTGAAGAGGCTCAAAGGCTACGAAGGTCGGGACGTGTACGTCGCCCACCTAACAGTTTGGAAGATTACTGTCTCTGATATTTTAGAAGGGGGAGATTGTAATGATACTGCTCCTGTGGGGAGCAGCAGCAGGATAATACTGCACCACCTCTCGGGGCCCTTAACAACAACAACAGTTTGTTGTGTGTCATGGGCGCCAACACATGGTGTGTGATTCTCTCCTACTATATCCATATATCAGTGATGCAGATTACATGGTGAATTTAAATATGTGGCCTGTAGTTATAACTTTCCTCTTGACATATGCAAGACATCACCATCCCTGTAGAAGCAGTTATTAGATGTACTAGTCATTATATTTTGTTGTTGCAGAAGTACTATGAAGATTCTATGTTCAATAAAGCCTAGAGATAAGGGCTGTGTTTCTATCACAACACGCCCCATCAGCTTGCTCGAAGTACTGGGAAAGATCTTTGAAAGAATCATAAACTCACGCCTACGTAGACATCTGGAAACAAACTCCCTCCTATATGATGGCCAATTTGGCTTCAGATCTAACCGTTCCACTCAAAACGCACTCAACATTATTCTTAACTACATCCATATAAACCAAAACCAGGAAAAAAAGACAGCCCTTGTAACCAAAGATGTTGAGAAAGCTTTTGACACAGTGTGGCACAATGGCTTAAAGATTAAGCTATGTTCCAACTTCGACCTCCTTCCGACTATCTGCAAGTTACTCTGTAACTTCCTAGATGGTAGGACTATGAGGATAAAGTTCCAAGGATGCTTTTCTCAGTACTTCCCACTACATGCTGGAGTTCCACAGGGATCAGTCCTTTCCCCCCAACCTCTACATTCACTACACCATTGACATCCCAACACCAGTCTTTGACAACACCATCACTCTTGCATACGCAGATGACATCACCCAACTCACCATCCACAGACAAATAACCTCACTAACCCGCAGAACACAAGACGAAGTAGACCAGATTGCACAATGGGAACAGAAATGGTGAATAAAAACCAACCCTGCAAAATCCTAGATCACCTACTTCCACTAGAGAAAATGCAAACCACCTCCTCCAGTAGTACTCAAGACAGCTGATAACCACACTAACATCCCCGTCTTGCAGACAACCAACGTCTTAGGAGTTACTCTTGACCACAACCTGCGAATACACAGACACATCAACCAAATGCGCGCCATTGCAGCCAATTAGGTCAACTTCGACCTCCCTCGGACTATCTGCAAACTACTCTGTAACTTCCTAAATGGTAGGACTATGAGGATAAAATTCCAAGGATGCTTTTCTCAGTACTTCCCACTACATGCTGGAGTTCCACAGGGCAAAATCCTTTCACCCACCCTCTACATCCTCTACACCAATGACATCCCAAAACCAGCCTTTGACTCCACCATCACACTTGCATACGCAGATGACATCACCCAACTCACCACCCATAGACAAATAACCACACTAGCCCGCAGAACACAAGTCGAAGTAGACCAGATTACACACTGGGAACAAAAATGGAAAATTAAAACCAACCCCGCAAAATCCAAAATCACCTACTTCCACTACGGGAAATGTGAACCACCTCCCCTAGTATTACTCAGGATAGCTGATTCCCTCACAAACATCCCTGTCTCACAGACAACCATTGTCTTAGACTACAACCTGCGAATAAACAAACACATCAACCAGAAGCACACCATTGCATCCAAGGTCCTATCAGGGCTATCCAAACTATGGCAAGCCTCCACACAAACAAAACTTCATCTATACAAAGCTGCCATTCGTCCACTAATAACTTACTGCCCACTTGCCCTCTCCCTAGCAGCTGTGACAAACCAACTTAAACTACAACACATCCAGAACAAAGCCTTACACTTGGTGTTCGACACCCGCTGGGATGAATTCATCACAAGTGAGTCCATCCGTGAAAACATCCCTGCTCTAATCGTGTACTGGAAACTGCTCAGTGACAAACAAATAGATAAACTAGAGACCCGACATGACTACTAGACCTCATACTTAGACGACGAAATATGCAGACCCGCAAACACACACAACCTCTTCTACTCTCTGTTAGTTCCTGACCCAATTCCTTTATACAAATAACCTTGCTGAAATTTTGACTCACTAACCTATAACTCACAGGGATGGACCTTTAATATTGCCCATGTACCTGCAATTCACGCTTTGTCGCCCCCCCGTCCCCCCTCCAGTCCCGAAGATGCGCACGACCTCCTGAATCATCATCAGCTCAGCTACTGGGTTAAGCCCTGGTTCTTTCCCTCATACAAAAAAACCTTCCTCTAACCAACCATCTCTTCCGCTACCCCACTTTCCCACTCACCCCTCTTGGGTCTTATCTAGAATATATGTATGTATGTATGCATGCAACCAAGGCCCTATCAGGGCTATCCAAACTATGGCAGGCCTCCACACAAACAAAACTACATCTATATAAAGCCCTCATTCGAACACTAATCACTTACTGCCCACTAGCCCTCTCCCTAGCTGCTGTGACAAACCGACTAAAACTACAACATATCCAGAACAAAGCCTTACGCTGGTATGAACCTCACAAGTGAGACCATCCATGCCCGTGCAAACATCCCTGTTCTAAACGTGTACTTGAAACTGCTTAGTGACAAACAAATAGACAGACTAGAGAACCGACATGACTACTGGACCTCATACTTAGACGACAAAATACACAGACCTGCAAACACACACAACCTCTTCTACTCACTACTAGCCACTGACCCAGTTCCTTTATACAAATAATCATTCTGAAATTTGACTCACTAACCTGTAATCACAGGTGGGGACCTTAAATATTGCCCATGTACCTGCAATCCATGCTTTGCCGCCTCCCCGTCCCCCCCAGTCCCCAAGCTCCGCATGACCTCTTGAATCACCATCAGCTCAGCTACTGGGTTAAGCCCTGGCTCTTTCCCTAATACTAACAACCTTCCTCTAACCAACCTACTTGTGGAAATTATTTAATTTCCGAAGCTGTAGTGCCTAATAAGTGTTTAATGTGTTGATTTGGGTCAAAATGTATTTGTATTTTGAATAGAACCAACTGGGTTCCCGCTGCGCCTGCACAGATGTGCGGGGGTATAGGTCGAGCTGGGGCACGAGGAGGCGGGAGTGTTTTGAATGTAGTGAGGAGGCTGGGAAAGCATGGAACCAGGAAATTGGTGTTCACGGCGGCCTAAGACTTAATATAGGCCTTATTTCATAATAAGAAGTGTTGTAACTGTTCCTGGTGGAGAGTGAGGGAACGTGATTTACGGGACCACCGTAATAGAGTGGTAAAATGAGTGAATAAGGGTAGGACCGTGGGTGACTGGCACGTCGCCATGGACTGTGTCCTGGGGAAAATTACCCTTGGTTTAATCATCACTCATCGGTCTCAGATCTTAATGGAGTGATCTCTAATGTGTATAATAATTATGAGACATTAAATCATCTTGTGAACTGTAATGTAATTAATGATAATATCGCTAAGTTAAGAGAATGCGTGAAGTGAAATAAGTCGCCTTGCTTCGAGTGAACATGCTAGACCACGTTGTTTCCGTCCCGAGGAAAGTGAAGTTGGTTTGTCTGGTTTAGAAGTCACGACTTCTAAACCAGACAAACCAACGGATACCTCGTCCTGCTGGAATAAGAACCGTGTTGGTGTAGCAGGACATCGAAATGAGATGGTGAATGGAGGAAATAGGGAGCATCAATCACCCACAGTTAAGTAATCTTTCTAGTTATAACAGACTGATACTGGCCAGTTAGGTATGTTTTAATTGGATAGGTTATGGGTGATCCAGCCACATCAAGTGGCCACCAGAGAATATCTGGTAAGTGGTGGGATTATGTACAAGTGTTTTTCCTTGATGGATATATCCATGTGTAACCTACCCCCCCTCCTTCATTCCGTTAAACTAATATAATCTATACAGTCCACAATTAATTAGTAGCGCCGTACTTGAGGGTGCTACCCAATTTATACTGGTCTCGGATAGATATGGATAAGATTGTGAGGGTCGAGGGGCCACCTTCAGTGACCAGAGGTGGTTAAGTTTTCTCACATGTCTACACGGGTGACTACGGTAAACAATATAGTTGTTGTCTCCCAAGGAGATTACTCGTATGCATGCAATGTTGAGATATGTACAAGTAATCACCCCTATATTACTCTTCCCCTATCCCCACTTCCCCACTGACACCTTTTCGGGGTCTTACCTAGAATATCTTGCTTGCTTGCTTGGGCCGCCTTTCCTCACCACTCAGGGCATACACAGTGCTCCATCGGCGACAGTTCACCTCTGCATTCCAGTGTTTTGTTGACGCCTCCATCGACAGCTCTCTGCAGAAAAGTAAGGTAATAGCCTGGCAAGTGCGTGTGTCTCACACATGTACTTGCCCTGCTGAGTTTCCTTGTAGATAGGCTGATTATTATGTTTTTTGACGATGCCACTAGCCTTTTAACCTATAGCATACCTTGTTGTTGCCCACTATGTCTGCCTCTCACCACAATGCAAACTGTTCCCTTCTCTTAAACTATTCTAAACTTGATAAGGCTACCATCGACTGCCCAAAAATCCTATTCAGCATCACCCAAACCCCTCTTCTCAGTGTTTTCTCTACCAACTCTGGCTTTAAGGTTCGTCTTGATCCTACCTCCTACAAAACTTTCTGCTCTAAACCTATCAGATCAAAACTCTCTGACACAGGTTTCACCATCAACTGGACCCCTGAGCATCACGCCAGGAGCACATTTGTTGCTAAACATGTTGACAACTCTATATTGACTGCATACCAAAACAACCGGACTGACTTAATACATAACATTGCAAGCAAAAATGACGTTACTGTCGAGGAAATATACAGACCTCCCAACTCACACACTCTCAAAATACGCTACTCCACTCCTGACGAGGCTTCTCACTTCCTGCAACATGGCATCCATGCCATGATGTAAATAATCCCAAACACTTCCCTCTTCACTCCAAACTACATTCCTAATTTTCAATGCCTAAAATGCTATGTGTGGAAATTTATTTGGTCCCTAAAGTTCCACAGGACCGATCTGACATGGCCGTAATGGAACGGCTGAGCTGGGTGGCCCTTAAACCCTACCAAACAAACAGCATTCTCTCTAGTTGGCGTGGATTGTTGGTAGGCATTTATTTAATTTATAGATTTACCCTTCAGGGAAGGAGTAGGTAGTTTTACTGTTAGTACACTAATATTAGGTTTACTAAGGCAACTGTAGATAATAATAATGTCAACCTAAGATCTTAACATAGGTAGTAATAGGCCGATTATGTAGGCAAACACTAGGATAAGTTAGCTAGGGAGAACTGGCAGTCCTAGTTTGAATGAAGAGACAAGGGTCTTGAAGAGAGACCAGCTCGTACTTCTTAAGACAGACACCAACTGGACAAGACGTGCCGTGATCAGCAGATGGCGCCCCCCACGTGTCTTCATATTTGAGACCTGGGGAAATCCGGTAGAGGCACCTCGATGTACTGCAGATGACCTCCGTCAGGCCCATACAGTAAGACAAGATCTCCACTTTATCTCGTAGATTTATGGTCAGTGTCTGGGGAGAATTGTGAGTGAGTTTGATCTGTGGGCCCGGTGTGCAACAGGCAGTGCATGCCCAGTAAGTACCAGTGTCTCAGGGCAGTCTGGAAGCTAGTGTCCGTGTCTGCATAGTTATACTAGGGGATACATACCCTCTTGGATATAGGAATTTCTGAGGTGCAGGCAGGACACTAATAACGATTGAATATTGCAGGAATTAAGGCTCCCGGTTGCACGTGGTTTCTGAGGGGAAGGCCGAAGGGGCTAAGGCTAAGCTTAGGGAAGTTGAAGATCAGGATATATGCTGCAACACCAAGTAAGTTAGTCCTTTATATGTGCATGCAGGCGAGTTTTCTGCAACATCAATCATTTGTGAAAATCTGTCCTATAAGCCACTTGTGAGGCTGAGGTACCCACCTCAGAGCTCGGTGTCAACAGAGTTTGCCAGGGTAGGCAACTCACTTGGAGGCAGTCCACACAAATTTTCACACTATGAATATGGTCACGAAAAAAATAGCTGCTCTAAGAAACAGATATGCTCTAAATGCTCTTCCCCTGACCACTTCTGGACCAACTGTTCCAACCCTTTAAAATGCCTTAACTGCCAACAACCCCACCCTGCCACCTCATTCCAGTGTCAAAAACGCAAAGACTACACTCTCAATCTTCATGCCGATAATGCTGCTAACTCTCCTAACCCTTTTTCTTCCCAACCACAGCCTACTCTTTCTTCTGACAACTTCCCTTCTCTACCCCAAGCTACCTCTATCCTTCCCCACCCCGCAGCTTCCCCCTCCCCCTCCACCTTCCCCACCTACACTAGCACCATCAGAGGCCTCGACACTTCCCTACCCTCACACACAGCTACCAACCCAACAAATAACATGATCTCCACAAATGTGCACCTTTCTGTCATGCTTCCCAAATATTATGAAACTGACCTCCCCAAACTTTTAAATGGCCTCCTCGCAGCAAATGGCCTAGCACCCATTAATTTCCCCCCTGACTTCTCCTTACCCCCACCCCCCGCTTGGACAACTTCATAGGCGTGTCCCCCAACATTCTCCAATCTACGTCACCCACTGCAACTGACCATACCGTCCCTCCTTCATGCCAAGATGTAACTACAGCTGTCCCTCCATGCCCACCTGTTCCCTGCCCATCCACCTCAACAACTCCCACCACGCCCACCCCTCCCCCACCTCCTCCTGAAACCCCCACTCCGTCTGAGCCTATCACACCTTCTCCCTCCTGCACACCCACGGATAATGAATCTTCCACATCTACCACACCTTCCCTTGACTCAGATGCTCCTCCCTCGTTCCTCGGTGGACACCATGAGTTTAACCTGGGAACAAACCATCCTATCCCTCCTCATAACTCACGTTATCCCACCAGAAGCAAACACAGTAGCTCTAAACAACACACACACACTGACACCAATACAGTTTAGTTTAATATCTTTATTATGTACCCCATACCCATCGTGTGGGCGGTAGTCAAAAGATTACAGAGGAACATAATGGGTCCAGGGACCGGGCCTCAAAGTTTTGATAGCTGAGCAAGTTACGAAGGCAATGAACTCACAATTTACAAAGGTAATGGAGTCACAATTTACAAAGGTAATGAACTCCAGGTAGGTCTGGTCACAATCATTACAAGTTACAAAGGTATTTACAGATTACAGAGGTGCGTAATGGGTCCAAGGACTGGGCCCCTAAAGTTTTGATAGTTGAACTAGGTACAAAGGTAATGAACTCACAAGTTGCATTCTCTGCTCAGACGTTGTGCTGAGCGGTTGTCAGCTGTTGCTCCTCAGTCCCGACACCTGGGGGAGGAGTGTTTACAACATCAACAACAATGGCGACTGCGTTTCGCCGCCGTGTTAATACTATTTGTATTCAACTAACGCAGGGATCTATCACTGGCGAATCAGTAAATGTGTTACTGCCAGCAATCATTCGTGATACTTATGGCATTCAACGTGAATCCTTGTGTGGCGTCGCCTTGAATGGAACTACACGGATCTTCGTCAAGTTTTGTGACTCTCAGATGTACGAGAAGATTGTGATCCAGTACCAGGATATAAGTAAGCAAGTCACCCCAGCAGTTTCTGTCCAGTTGCATGACGTTTCACGATACTATACGTGGGTACGTGTGAGAAACGTGCCTTTTGAGGCCAATGAAGTTGATATACGTGACGTTTTTGAACGTTATGGGAAGATCCACCTGGTCACCATGGGTAGGTGGTCTGACGGCCACTATAATGGCCTTCAGGAGGGGTCATTTACGCTGAAAATGTCCCTGTGTCAGCCGATTCCTTCGTACGTTCAACTGGAGGAGTTTCGTTCCCAGGTGTACATTACGTACCCTGGACAGAGAAGAACTTGCCGCCTCTGCGGCGCTCTGGATCACATAGCGGCTCAGTGTGTCCAGCGCCAGCCGCCATCGGGGCGTGGTCGTCGACCTGACGGTGAGGTACCCCGTCAGCCTCTGGAAGAGGAGGTTGTCGAGACCTCGCCGCGTATGACATCATGGAGTGCTGAGGTTGATAGGGCCATGCTACTAGAGTCATCTTGTGTGACTCTACCTGGGACTGCCTCCCTTGACGAGGTGGAACATGTGAACAGTGAAATCCCTCTAGCAAGAGAGGCAGGTGAGATGGAAGCCGACATTGTATCTGCGTTAAGTGACCTATTAGCATCGCATGAGTCTGATTCTGTGTTGTGTTCTGATGGGGGGAAATTATGTGCAGATGATGCTGATCAGATAACTAAAGTGAGAGATTTGGAGAGTTCGAGTTTTCATACTGTTGAGGCAGAAATTCACAAGGAGAACACTCCAAGTACTGACATGTCTGAAGATGCTGTTTCTAGGAAGCGTGCGGCTACCCCGTCCGACTCCGATGATGTCTTTACCCCTGGACAACGTTCAGGGAAGAAGACGTGGTCGGAAATCACGGGTGGGGGGAGGTCGCGTGAGTCCAGGACAGCAGGTAATATCACGGGGATTGCCAAAGGTGCGGGAAGTGCCTTGGGTGCTTGCCGGCGCAAAGACAAAAAGGGAGTGGTAGCCCCTAGAGGAAAGCCACCTTTAACACAGTTAGGTGTGTAACTATTAATACATTACCTGGAGTTTACCTGGAGAGAGTTTCGGGGGTCAACGCCCCCGCGGCCCGGTCTGTGACCAGGCCTCCTGGTGGATCAGCGCCTGATCAACCAGGCTGTTGCTGCTGGCTGCACGCAAACCAACGTACGAGCCACAGCCCGGCTGATCAGGAACTGACTTTAGGTGCTTGTCCAGTGCCAGCTTGAAGACTGCCAGGGGTCTGTTGGTAATCCCCCTTATGTGTGCTGGGAGGCAGTTGAACAGTCTCGGGCCCCTGACACTTATTGTATGGTCTCTTAACGTGCTAGTGACACCCCTGCTTTTCATTGGGGGGATGGTGCATCGTCTGCCAAGTCTTTTGCTTTCGTAGTGAGTGATTTTCGTGTGCAAGTTCGGTACTAGTCCCTCTAGGATTTTCCAGGTGTATATAATCATGTATCTCTCCCTCCTGCGTTCCAGGGAATACAGGTTTAGAAACCTCAAGCGCTCCCAGTAATTGAGGTGTTTTATCTCCGTTATGCGCGCCGTGAAAGTTCTCTGTACATTTTCTAGGTCGGCAATTTCACCTGCCTTGAAAGGTGCTGTCAGAGTGCAGCAATATTCCAGCCTAGATAGAACAAGTGACCTGAAGAGTGTCATCATGGGCTTGGCCTCCCTAGTTTTGAAGGTTCTCATTATCCATCCTGTCATTTTTCTAGCAGATGCGATTGATACAATGTTATGGTCCTTGAAGGTGAGATCCTCCGACATAATCACTCCCAGGTCTTTGACGTTGGTGTTTCGCTCTATTTTGTGGCCAGAATTTGTTTTGTACTCTGATGAAGATTTAATTTCCTCATGTTTACCATATCTGAGTAATTGAAATTTCTCATCGTTGAACTTCATATTGTTTTCTGCAGCCCACTGAAAGATTTGGTTGATGTCCGCCTGGAGCCTTGCAGTGTCTGCTATGGAAGACACTGTCATGCAGATTCGGGTGTCATCTGCAAAGGAAGACACGGTGCTGTGGCTGACATCCTTGTCTATGTCGGATATGAGGATGAGGAACAAGATGGGAGCTAGTACTGTGCCTTGTGGAACAGAGCTTTTCACCGTAGCTGCCTCGGACTTTACTCTGTTGACGACTACTCTCTGTGTTCTGTTAGTGAGGAAATTATAGATCCATCGACCGACTTTTCCTGTTATTCCTTTAGCGCGCATTTTGTGCGCTATTACGCCATGGTCACACTTGTCGAAGGCTTTTGCAAAGTCTGTATATATTACATCTGCATTCTTTTTGTCTTCTAGTGCATTTAGGACCTTGTCGTAGTGATCCAGTAGTTGAGACAGGCAGGAGCGACCTGTTCTAAACCCATGTTGCCCTGGGTTGTGTAACTGATGGGTTTCTAGATGGGTGGTGATCTTGCTTCTTAGGACCCTTTTAAAAATACTTTTGTTAGAGATGTCTTGGTATATTATTTGAGGTCCCTGCCAGAAATTACAGTGGTAGGTGGTGACTGGAACTGTGTAGTGCGCCGTAAAGATGTTGAACCGAGGGGGGCGGGGTTCTGTTCGCTTGTTTTGGGTGACTTGTTGTCTGGTTTGGGGTTGGTTGATGTATGCGGAGGACGTGACTTTGGGATTGAGCATACTTTTGTGCGTAGGGGCTATGCAGCATGTTTAGATAGGGTGTATGTGTCTCGGCGGGTGGTCGTAATCAATGTGTGTGTATTGAATGTCTTTTTCTTCGACCACCGGGGAGTTTTTGTGGAGCTCGACTGGGGAGGTCTCCCGCATCGTTTTAAGGGATACTGGAAACTGAATACACGGATGCTACAAAGTGCGGGTGATAGGGAACTATTCGAGGACTTCTGGGCATCTATGGGAGTAGACTCCTGGGAGGGATGGGATTTAGTACGACAGTGGGATGAGGTTGTGAAGCCTCGAATTAAGGATTTTTATGTGAATCGGTGTAAGGAGGCCACTCGCTTGGAGTATGGTTTTCAGAGGTACCTGGAGGGTCATCTACGACAATGTTATGCACAGGGAGAGGCATCTGGGGTTTACCCAGTGGATGAGATCGATGCTATTAAAGAACAAATCCAAGTATTGAAAAATAAGGTTTTTGATGGGGCGTGCATTTCGAGTGGGGTGGAGGAGGCTTTGTGGGGTGACAAGCCGTCTGCTTGTGTCTTACAAAGTCAGACACAAAGGCGAAAAGCGACTGAAATTGTGAGTTTAGTGGTGCAGGATGAAGTTGACGGGTATAGTGAGGGACAGGTCTTAACAACAACTGAGGGGATAAGTTTTTATGTCGATACTTGGAGTGAGATCCAGATGCAAAGTAAAGACGTGAGTGAGCATGCGATACAGGATTTGGGGAGAGGCGTACGATGCGAGTTAAATGATTATGATCGCCTTCTCATGGGTGGGCCTATATCTGAGGCAGAGGTGTGGGAGGCACTACAAGGAATGAGTAAGGGGAAGGCTCCAGGCATTGATGGCATCCCTTGTGAATTTTATATCAAACATTGGGAGGTAATACAGACTTTTATGGTTCGTTTACTCAATGCGATGAAGGAGGGGGGGTGTTAGGTCTGTCTCAGCGTACGGCGGTGTTGGTCTTAGGAAATGTGATGTGCCGTTAGCGATTAAGGACTACCGTCCCATATCATTGATGTGTAGTGACTATAAACTATATGCGAAAATATTGATGAATAGAATTAAGAAAGTGTTTGATAAGGTAATCCATAAGAGTCAGTTTGGTGTGCCAGGTAGGTCAATGTATGATGGTCATGGGAATATCAGGGAGTTTGTTGAGGAATGTGGGGTGAGGGGTGGGGGTGGTGTTTTGGCTTTAGACTGGCGAGCCGCTTTTGATAGTGTGGAAAGAGAGGTTCTGTGGAAATTTATGAGATGGCAGGGTTTTGGAAATGAGGTCATCATGTGGGCCCGTTCGTTGTACAATGGAGCGGGTTTTAAAGTACAAATTAATGGCAAGTTAGGTGTTTTTGTACACATGAGCAGGGGCATTCGTCAGGGATGCCCCATGTCTCAAATGTTTTTTGCATGTATGCAGGACCCTTTTTACTGGGCTGTTTGTGGGCGGGGAATAGAGACATCGTGGGGTCCGAGTAGTGGTCGACCAACCCTTGTGGGTTATGTTGATGATACTACTGTGTTATTACATTCACGGGAGCAATTGGGTTTTGTTGGGAGACTTGTTGACATATTTGGCAAGGCTACGGGGATGTGTGTTAATAGAGAAAAATCGAAAATTATGGAGTTGGGGGAGTGGGTGGGGGATGGGGTGGATGCAGAGGGGTGGACTGTGGTTGATCGTATCACTATATGTGGTATTCATTATATGCGGGAGGTTGATCAGATGAGGGCGTGCAATTCGGGGAGGGTTGTACATAGTGTCTTGGGGCGCTTAAAATAGTCTACGGCCGTGACATTTAACCCTGCATCAGAGGGGGGTGGTCATTAATGTCCTGCTTTATAGCAAAGTATGGCACGTTGCTGCACTGTATCCTCTGTTGCAGGGGGACGTCAAACGTCTTTTGCATAGAATTTATCGATTTTTGTGGGGTTCAGGATGTGATTGGCTCACAAGAGCGGTGGTGGAGACACCACTGCATCAGGGAGGGTTGGGTCTCATTCCTCTAGAGGCTCGTGTCATGGCATGTTACGTGAAGCGTCGTTTTCTCCGACTGGGTAGGATGCATGGCGGGTTAAGCAAATTGTATCATGACCTGCGCAGGTGGTGGAGAGGGAGGAATTTAATTTGGTGCGACGCGATGCTTCGCATATTATTGAACATGAGGGACGTGCGCTATGTAAAATTATGTACCTTAGAAAGGGCGGGTAGGGAGGTAGTCGTGGTGCAAGTTGAAGGAATGTATCCCATGTATGCGTGGGGTGATATATGGAGGCGAGTTCAACAGTTGCATCTGCCTGCTCAAGTACGGGAAGTGGTTTTTAAATTTTTACATGGAATCTTGCCATCTGGGGTGGTGTTGTATAATAGGCGTTTAGAGGAAGACTGGGGTTGTCCAGTGTGTGGGATGGAGGAATCTGCTTTTCATGTTGTGTATTTCTGTGAGACTTTAGGTATGGTACGAGAGTGGTTCAGTAGGGTTTTGCGTTTGGTAGGGGGGGGAGGTTTGTCGGTACTCCGGGCGTTGAGTTTTGATGTGGGTGGGGTTGACTTGCGTGTACAACGTGCGGTGTCGTATGTTGTGGCCGATTATATTTTCGTGTCATGGGCTATGAGGCACGTTGATGGTAACAGTAGAATTAGGGTGCTAGCAGGGACGATTTATAGGACAAAATGTCGAAATAGGTTGGTATATGAGGGGAGATGGGAGAGAGACTTCCCGCCTGAATATAAAGCCTTGGAGTTACGAGATTTGAGATAGTTGTGAGTGTTCAGTGGGTAATCTAACGGGCTGGTCAGCTGTGTCTAATTGTGTTTGTCAAGTGCGTGAATGTTTTGTGTTCTCAGAGTTTATGTGCGTCTCCTATGTAACGGTGATGACGAAATAACTTGCGTGCTTTGTATATACAACTTTTAGGAATGTTTCTCGTCTTTTATGCCTCAATTACAAGTCATTGGTGTACTTTTTGTATATGGTGTGCTTCGTAGCACAGTTGAAACGTTTTTCTTATTTCCGTTTATTTCCTTTTTGGCGTGTCCGTGTGCTTTTCAATAATATATGTATATATGCAAGTTTTCGTTTTCCTGTAAGCTGTGATGGAGCTTGAACTATATGTGGAGGCAGTATTTTTCAATGTGTGTATCTTGTCAGTGTATAAGTTCACTTATAGCTGCTGGCATTTGTGTTTTATTGAGATGTCAAATATCACAGTGTATTTTCGTTTTGTTATATTAGATATTGTCATTGTAGTGAATGGTAGCGTCATCCTGATCCACCTTTGAACTGTAGTGCCTATTCTTAGTCCATGATAATAACCCCGTGGTAGTCGCCCAAATTAACGTATTGTTGTGCTCTTTAAGGCACCTGAGTTCTTAGATTAAGTCTTGGATACGTTGTGTGATGGCAGGCGGAAGCCACGCCTAGTAATATGCCAGATGAAGTATCACGTTGTATAATACGTGATTGCTTGTGTATGTGTGTAATTCTGTGTGCTTGTTTTGTCACATTGTTTATTTGTATAGTGTTTATTTTCCTGTGTTTTGACTTTATTGTTTATTTATATAAGAATCGTTGATAAATTAGACACATGTGCAACTCTTGGGTATCTTTATTGAGGAAACGTTTCGCCACACAGTGGCTTCATCAGTCCATACGTAGGAGAAACTTGAAGAACAGGAGGAGAATGAGGTAATCAGTCCCTCAACCTTGAGTCGATGTGTTCAGTCCATCAATCTTGAATAGAATACGGCATATGAGCGGAGAAGCAGCTTATAAACCGTATGGCAGGAGAGGTGCAGCAGTCATAGGTGGTGTCACATTTGTTCAATGTGGAAGTAGGTCGTGCCCAAGAATTAGGCAAGCGAAGAATTCCTAAGTATTAAGATCCCAAGAAGTTGCAAAAGCTCTGTTATACAACGCACAGTACTCGCTCCCATCTTGTTTCTTGTTACAAAAAAACGCGATTCTAAAAGCTTAGAGATCTCCAGTGAATACTAGAAAGGACTGCCCTTCTAGCATCCAGCCTGTTACTGGGTTTTCGTAACAAGTAGTCAGTATCCTTGTCCAATTATCCTTTAGAATTCAGTATGATTCAATAGTGCTTCAGGATTACAACTGGTAGGCTACTAACTAGAGAAATTAAAATTTGATAAATTTATTAAGTCTAGAGGTATATTATCAAATTAAATTAAATTAATCACAGTAATCAAAATAATATTAATCTCTCTCGTATACAATAGTATTGTGCTGAAAGCACATATCACATTTATAATTCTTAAGTACCGTCTGGTACATTAACATTTAATAAGATATTACAAATATGTACAAGTAAGTGTGTATGTGTGTAAGTGCTCCAAGTAGTTCGCTATGTCTCAAGACTCGACTAGACTTAAACAAGTG